>NW_026961654.1:0-152000 GCF_963924245.1 Chroicocephalus ridibundus
GGAGATTGGTCCCACGCCCAAAGAGCCAGCAGGGAAAACTATGCCTTGTTCTAAAGCTCTTTGGGAACCGCTTGCGTAGCCCCACAGACGTGGGGGCTACAGGCTTTCTTGCTTCCTTTAAACTCAAAACCACCCTTTCTCACTTGGCGCTGCGCCAGGCCCAAAAATGGCCATATGTCTGGAGATTGGTCCCACGCCCAAAGAGCCAGCAGGGAAAATTATGCCTTGTTCTAAAGCTCTTTGGGAACCGCTTGCGTAGCCCCATAGACCTGGGGGCTGCAGGCTTTCCTGCTGCCTTCAGCCTCAAAACCACCCTTTCCCACTTCGCGCCGCGCCAGGCCCAAAAATGGCCATATGTCTGGAGATTGGTCCCACGCCCAAAGAGCCAGCAGGGAAAACTATGCCTTGTTCTAAAGCTCTTTGGAAACCGCTTGCGTAGCCCCACAGACCTGGGGGCTGCAGGCTTTCCTGTACCTTAAGCCACAAAACCACCCTTTCCCACTTGGCGCCGCGCCAGGCACAAAAATGGCCATATGTCTGGAGATTGGCCCCACGCCCAAAGAGCCAGCAGGGAAAACTATGCCTTGTTCTAAAGCTCTTTGGGAACCGCTTGCATAGCCCCACAGACCTGGGGGCTGCAGGCTTTCCTGCTGCCTTAAGCCTCAAAACCACCCTTTCCCACTTGGTGCCGCGCCTCGCAAAAAAATGGCCATATGTCTGGAGATTGGCCCCACGCCCAAAGAGCCAGCAGGGAAAACTATGCCTTGTTCTAAAGCTCTTTGGGAACCGCTTGCGTAGCGCCACAGACCTGCGGGCTGCAGGCTTTCCTGCTGCTTTCAGCCTTAAAACCACCCTTTCCCACTGGGCGCCGCACCAGGCACAAAAATGGCCATATGTCTGGAGATTGGTCCCACGCCCAAAGAGCCAGCAGGGAAAATTATGCCTTGCTCTAAAGCTCTTTGGGAACCGCTGCGTAGCCCCACAGACCTGGGGGCTGCAGGCTTTCCTGCTGCCTTCAGCCTCAAAACCACCCTTTCCCACGTGGCGCCGCGCCAGGCACAAAAATGGACATATGTCTGGAGATTGGCCCCACGCCCAAAGAGCCAGCAGGGAAAACTATGCCTTGTTCTAAAGCTCTTTGGAAACCGCTTGCGTAGCCCCACAGACCTGGGGGCTGCAGGCTTTCCTGCTGCCTTCAGCCACAAAACCATTCTTTCCCACTTGGCGCCGCGCCAGGCACAAAAATGGCCATATGTCTGGAGATTGGCCCCACGCCCAAAGAGCCAGCAGGGAAAACTATGCCTTGTTCTAAAGCTCTTTGGGAACCGCTTGCATAGCCCCACAGACCTGGGGGCTGCAGGCTTTCCTGCTGCCTTAAGCCTCAAAACCACCCTTTCCCACTTGGTGCCGCGCCTCGCACAAAAATGGCCATATGTCTGGAGATTGGTCCCACGCCCAAAGAGCCAGCAGGGAAAACTATGCCTTGTTCTAAAGCTCTTTGGGAACCGCTTGCGTAGCCCCACAGACCTGGGGGCTGCAGGCTTTCCTGCTGCCTTTAAACTCAAAACCACCCTTTCCCACTTGGCGCCGCGCCAGGCCCAAAAATGGCCATATGTCTGGAGATTGGTCCCACGCCCAAAGAGCCAGCAGGGAAAATTATGCCTTGCTCTAAAGCTCTTTGGGAACCGCTTGCGTAGCCCCACAGACCTGGGGGCTGCAGGCTTTCTTGCTGCCTTCAGCCTCAAAACCACCCTTTCCCACTTGGCGCCTCGCCTCGCACAAAAATGGCCATATGTCTGGAGATTGGTCCCACGCCCAAAGAGCCAGCAGGGAAAACTATGCCTTGCTCTAAAGCTCTTTGGGAACCGCTTGCGTAGCCCCATAGACCTGGGGCCTGCAGGCTTACCTGCTGACTTCAGCCTCAAAACCACCCTTTCCCACTTGGCGCCGCGCCAGGCACAAAAATGGCCATATGTCTGGGGATTGGTCCCACGCCCAAAGAGCCAGCAGGGAAAACTATGCCTTGTTCTAAAGCTCTTTGGGAACCGCTTGCGTAGCCCCATAGACCTGGGGGCTGCAGGCTTTCCTGCGCCTTAAGCCTCTAAACCACCCTTTCCCACTGGGCGCCGCGCCAGGCCCAAAAATGGCCATATGTCTGCAGATTGGCCCCACGCCCAAAGAGCCAGCAGGGAAAATTATGCCTTGCTCTAAAGCTCTTTGGGAACCGCTTGCGTAGCCCCACAGACCTGGGGCCTGCGGGCTTACCTGCTGCTTTCAGCCTCAAAACCACCCTTTCCTACTTGGCGCCGCGCCAGGCACAAAAATGGCCATATGTCTGGAGATTGGTCCCACGCCCAAAGAGCCAGCAGGGAAAACTATGCCTTGTTCTAAAGCTCTTTGGGAACCGCTTGCATAGCCCCACAGACCTGGGGCCTGCAGGCTTTCCTGCTGCCTTAAGCCTCAAAACAACCCTTTCCCACTTGGTGCCGCGCCTCGCACAAAAATGGCCATATGTCTGGAGATTGGTCCCACGCCCAAAGAGCCAGCAGGGAAAACTATGCCTTGCTCTAAAGCTCTTTGGGAACCGCTTGCGTAGCCCCACAGACGTGGGGGCTGCAGGCTTACCTGCTGACTTCAGCCTCAAAACCACCCTTTCCCACTTGGCGCCTCGCCTCGCACAAAAATGGCCATACGTCTGGAGATTGGTCCCACGCCCAAAGAGCCAGCAGGGAAAACTATGCCTTGCTCTAAAGCTCTTTGGGAACCGCTTGCGTAGCCCCATAGACCTGGGGGCTGCAGGCTTTCCTGCGCCTTAAGCCTCAAAACCACCCTTTCCCACGTGGCGCCGCGCCAGGCCCAAAAATGGCCATATGTCTGGAGATTGGTCCCACGCCCAAAGAGCCAGCAGGGAAAATTATGCCTTGCTCTAAGGCTCTTTGGGAACCGCTTGCATAGCCCCACAGACCTGGGGGCTGCAGGCTTTCCTGCTGCCTTCAGCCTCAAAACCACCCTTTCCCACTTGGCGCCGCGCCGGCACAGAAATGGCCATGTGTCTGGGGATTGGTCCCACGCCCAAAGAGCCAGCAGGGAAAACTATGCCTTGTTCTAAAGCTCTTTGGGAACCGCTTGCGTAGCCCCACAGACGTGGGGGCTGCAGGCTTTCCTGCTGCCTTTAACCTCAAAACCACCCTTTCCCACTTGGCACCGCGCCAGGCACAAAAATGGCCATATGTCTGGAGATTGGTCCCACGCCCAAAGAGCCAGCAGGGAAAATTATGCCTTGCTCTAAAGCTCTTTGGGAACTGCTTGCGTAGCCCCACAGACCTGGGGGCTGCAGGCTTTCCTGCTGCCTTCAGCCTCAATACCACCCTTTCCCACTTAGCGCCGCGCCAGGCCCAAAAATGGCCATATGTCTGGAGATTGGTCCCACGCCCAAAGAGCCAGCAGGGAAAACTATGCCTTGTTCTAAAGCTCTTTGGGAACCGCTTGCGTAGCCCCATAGACCTGGGGCCTGCAGGCTTTCCTGCGCCTTAAGCCTCAAAACCACCCTTTCCCACTAGGCTCCGCGCCAGGCACAAAAATGGCCATATGTCTGGAGATTGGTCCCACGCCCAAAGAGCCAGCAGGGAAAACTATGCCTTGTTCTAAAGCTCTTTGGGAACCGCTTGCGTAGCCCCACAGACCTGGGGGCTGAAGCTTTCCTGCTGCCTTAAGCCTGAAAACAACCCTTTCCCACTTGGTGCCACGCCTCGCACAAAAATGGCCATATGTCTGGAGATTGGTCCCACGCCCAAAGAGCCAGCAGGGAAAATTATGCCTTGCTCTAAAGCTCTTTGGGAACCGCTTGCGTAGCCCCACAGACCTGGGGGCTGCAGGCTTTCTTGCTGCCTTCATCCTCAAAACCACCCTTTCCCACTTGGCGCCGCGCCTCGCACAAAAATGGCCATACGTCTGGAGATTGGTCCCACGCCCAAAGAGCCAGCAGGGAAAACTATGCCTTGCTCTAAAGCTCTTTGGGAACCGCTTGCGTAGCCCCATAGACCTGGGGCCTGCAGGCTTACCTGCTGACTTCAGCCTCAAAACCACCCTTTCCCACTTGGCGCCGCGCCAGGCACAAAAATGGCCATATGTCTGGGGATTGGTCCCACGCCCAAAGAGCCAGCAGGGAAAACTATGCCTTGTTCTAAAGCCCTTTGGGAACCGCTTGCGTAGCCCCATAGACCTGGGGGCTGCAGGCTTTCCTGCGCCTTAAGCCTCTAAACCACCCTTTCCCACTTGGCGCCGCGCCAGGCCCAAAAATGGCCATATGTCTGGAGATTGGCCCCACGCCCAAAGAGCCAGCAGGGAAAATTATGCCTTGCTCTAAAGCTCATTGGGAACCGCTTGCGTAGCCCCACAGACCTGGGGGCTGCAGGCTTTCCTGCTGCCTTCAGCCTCAAAACCACCCTTTCCCACTTGGCGCCGCGCCGGCACAGAAATGGCCATATGTCTGGGAATTGGTCCCACGCCCAAAGAGCCAGCAGGGAAAACTATGCCTTGTTCTAAAGCTCTTTGGGAACCGCTTGCGTAGCCCCACAGACGTGGGGGCTGCAGGCTTTCCTGCTGCCTTTAACCTCAAAACCACCCTTTCCCACTTGGCGCCGCGCCAGGCCCAAAAATGGCCATATGTCTGCAGATTGGCCCCACGCCCAAAGAGCCAGCAGGGAAAATTATGCCTTGCTCTAAAGCTCTTTGGGAACCGCTTGCGTAGCCCCACAGACGTGGGGGCTGCAGGCTTACCTGCTGTCTTCAGCCTCAAAACCACCCTTTCCCACTTGGCGCCTCGCCTCGCACAAAAATGGCCATACGTCTGGAGATTGGTCCCACGCCCAAAGAGCCAGCAGGGAAAACTATGCCTTGCTCTAAAGCTCTTTGGGAACCGCTTGCGTAGCCCCATAGACCTGGGGGCTGCAGGCTTTCCTGCGCCTTAAGCCTCTAAACCACCCTTTCCCACGTGGCGCCGCGCCAGGCCCAAAAATGGCCATATGTCTGGAGATTGGTCCCACGCCCAAAGAGCCAGCAGGGAAAATTATGCCTTGCTCTAAGGCTCTTTGGGAACCGCTTGCATAGCCCCACAGACCTGGGGGCTGCAGGCTTTCCTGCTGCCTTCAGCCTCAAAACCACCCTTTCCCACTTGGCGCCGCTCCGGCACAGAAATGGCCATGTGTCTGGGGATTGGTCCCACGCCCAAAGAGCCAGCAGGGAAAACTATGCCTTGTTCTAAAGCTCTTTGGGAACCGCTTGCGTAGCCCCACAGACGTGGGGGCTGCAGGCTTTCCTGCTGCCTTTAACCTCAAAACCACCCTTTCCCACGTGGCACCGCGCCAGGCACAAAAATGGCCATATGTCTGGAGATTGGTCCCACGCCCAAAGAGCCAGCAGGGAAAATTATGCCTTGCTCTAAAGCTCTTTGGGAACTGCTTGCGTAGCCCCACAGACCTGGGGGCTGCAGGCTTTCCTGCTGCCTTCAGCCTCAATACCACCCTTTCCCACTTAGCGCCGCGCCAGGCCCAAAAATGGCCATATGTCTGGAGATTGGTCCCACGCCCAAAGAGCCAGCAGGGAAAACTATGCCTTGTTCTAAAGCTCTTTGGGAACCGCTTGCGTAGCCCCATAGACCTGGGGCCTGCAGGCTTTCCTGCGCCTTAAGCCTCAAAACCACCCTTTCCCACTGGGCTCCGCGCCAGGCACAAAAATGGCCATATGTCTGGAGATTGGTCCCACGCCCAAAGAGCCAGCAGGGAAAACTATGCCTTGTTCTAAAGCTCTTTGGGAACCGCTTGCGTAGCCCCACAGACCTGGGGGCTGAAGCTTTCCTGCTGCCTTAAGCCTGAAAACAACCCTTTCCCACTTGGTGCCACGCCTCGCACAAAAATGGCCATATGTCTGGAGATTGGTCCCACGCCCAAAGAGCCAGCAGGGAAAACTATGCCTTGCTCTAAAGCTCTTTGGGAACCGCATGCGTAGCCCCACAGACCTGGGGGCTGCAGGCTTTCCTGCTGCCTTTAAACTCAAAACCACCCTTTCCCACTTGGCGCCGCGCCAGGCCCAAAAATGGCCATATGTCTGGAGATTGGTCCCACGCCCAAAGAGCCAGCAGGGAAAATTATGCCTTGTTCTAAAGCTCTTTGGGAACCGCTTGCGTAGCCCCACAGACCTGGGGCCTGCAGGCTTTCCTGCGCCTTAAGCCTCAAAACCACCCTTTCCCACGTGGCGCCGCGCCAGGCACAAAAATGGCCATATGTCTGGAGATTGGTCCCACGCCCAAAGAGCCAGCAGGGAAAATTATGCCTTGCTCTAAAGCTCTTTGGGAACTGCTTGCGTAGCCCCACAGACCTGGGGGCTGCAGGCTTTCCTGCTGCCTTCAGCCTCAAAACCACCCTTTCCCACTTGGCGCCGCGCCAGGCACAAAAATGGCCATATGTCTGGAGATTGGTCCCACGCCCAAAGAGCCAGCAGGGAAAGCTGTGCCTTGTTCTAAAGCTCTTTGGGAACCGCTTGCGTAGCACCACAGACGTGGGGGCTGCAGGCTTTCTTGCTTCCTTTAAACTCAAAACCACCCTTTCTCACTTGGCGCCGCGCCAGGCCCAAAAATGGCCATATGTCTGGAGATTGGTCCCACGCCCAAAGAGCCAGCAGGGAAAATTATGCCTTGTTCTAAAACTCTTTGGAAACCGCTTGCGTAGCCCCACAGACGTGGGGGCTGCAGGCTTTCCTGCTGCCTTCAGCCTCAAAACCACCCTTTTCCACTTGGCGCCGCGCCAGGCACAAAAATGGCCATATGTCTGGAGATTGGTCCCACGCCCAAAGACACAGCAGGGAAAATTATGCCTTGCTCTAAAGCTCTTTGGGAACCGCTTGCGTAGCCCCACAGACCTGGGGCCTGCAGGCTTACCTGCTGCTTTCAGCCTCAAAACCACCCTTTCCTACTTGGCGCCGCGCCAGGCACAAAAATGGCCATATGTCTGGAGATTGGTCCCACGCCCAAAGAGCCAGCAGGGAAAACTATGCCTTGTTCTAAAGCTCTTTGGGAACCGCTTGCATAGCCCCACAGACGTGGGGGCTGCAGGCTTTCCTGCTGCCTTAAGCGTCAAAACAACCCTTTCCCACTTGGTGCCGCGCCTCGCACAAAAATGGCCATATGTCTGGAGATTGGTCCCACGCCCAAAGAGCCAGCAGGGAAAACTATGCCTTCCTCTAAAGCTCTTTGGGAACCGCTTGCATAGCCCCACAGACCTGGGGGCTGCAGGCTTTCCTGCTGCCTTAAGCTTCAAAACAACCCTTTCCCACTTGGTGCCGCGCCTCGCACAAAAATGGCCATATGTCTGGAGATTGGTCCCACGCCCAAAGAGCCAGCAGGGAAAACTATGCCTTCCTCTAAAGCTCTTTGGGAACCACTTGCGTAGCCCCATAGACCTGGGGGCTGCAGGCTTTCCTGCGCCTTAAGCCTCTAAACCACCCTTTCCCACTTGGCGCCGCGCCTCGCACAAAAATGGCCATATGTCTGGAGATTGGCCCCACGCCCAAAGAGCCAGCAGGGAAAATTATGCCTTGCTCTAAAGCTCTTTGGGAACCGCTTGCGTAGCCCCATAGACCTGGGGCCTGCAGGCTTTCCTGCGCCTTAAGCCTCAAAACCACCCTTTCCCACGTGGCGCCGCGCCAGGCACAAAAATGGCCATATGTCTGGAGATTGGCCCCACGCCCAAAGAGCCAGCAGGGAAAATTATGCCTTGCTCTAAAGCTCTTTGGGAACCGCTTGCGTAGCCCCACAGACCTGGGGGCTGCAGGCTTTCCTGCTGCCTTCAGCCTCAAAACCACCCTTTCCCACTTGGCGCCGCGCCGGCACAGAAATGGCCATATGTCTGGGAATTGGTCCCACGCCCAAAGAGCCAGCAGGGAAAACTATGCCTTGTTCTAAAGCTCTTTGGGAACCGCTTGCGTAGCCCCACAGACGTGGAGGCTGCAGGCTTTCCTGCTGCCTTTAACCTCAAAACCACCCTTTCCCACTTGGCACCGCGCCAGGCACAAAATGGCCATATGTCTGGAGATTGGTACCCCGCCGAAAGAGCCAGCAGGGAAAATTATGCCTTGCTCTAAAGCTATTTGGGAACTGCTTGCGTAGCCCCACAGACCTGGGGGCTGCAGGCTTTCCTGCTGCCTTCAGCCTCAAAACCACCCTTTCCCACTTGGCGCCGCGCCAGGCCCAAAAATGGCCATATGTCTGGAGATTGGTCCCACGCCCAAAGAGCCAGCAGGGAAAATTATGCCTTGTTCTAAAGCTCTTTGGGAACCGCTTGCGTAGCCCCATAGACCTGGGGCCTGCAGGCTTTCCTGCGCCTTAAGCCTCAAAACCACCCTTTCCCACTGGGCTCCGCGCCAGGCACAAAAATGGCCATATGTCTGGAGATTGGTCCCACGCCCAAAGAGCCAGCAGGGAAAACTATGCCTTGCTCTAAAGCTCTTTGGGAACCGCTTGCGTAGCCCCACAGACCTGGGGCCTGCAGGCTTACCTGCTGCTTTCAGCCTCAAAAGCACCCTTTCCCACGTGGCGCCGCGCCAGGCCCAAAAATGGCCATATGTCTGGAGATTGGTCCCACGCCCAAAGAGCCAGCAGGGAAAACTATGCCTTCCTCTAAAGCTCTTTGGGAACCACTTGCGTAGCCCCATAGACCTGGGGGCTGCAGGCTTTCCTGCGCCTTAAGCCTCTAAACCACCCTTTCCCACTTGGCGCCGCGCCTCGCACAAAAATGGCCATATGTCTGGAGATTGGCCCCACGCCCAAAGAGCCAGCAGGGAAAATTATGCCTTGCTCTAAAGCTCTTTGGGAACCGCTTGCGTAGCCCCACAGACCTGGGGGCTGCAGGCTTTCCTGCTGCCTTCAGCCTCAAAACCACCCTTTCCCACTTGGCGCCGCGCCGGCACAGAAATGGCCATATGTCTGGGAATTGGTCCCACGCCCAAAGAGCCAGCAGGGAAAACTATGCCTTGTTCTAAAGCTCTTTGGGAACCGCTTGCGTAGCCCCACAGACGTGGAGGCTGCAGGCTTTCCTGCTGCCTTTAACCTCAAAACCACCCTTTCCCACTTGGCACCGTGCCAGGCACAAAATGGCCATATGTCTGGAGATTGGTACCCCGCCGAAAGAGCCAGCAGGGAAAATTATGCCTTGCTCTAAAGCTATTTGGGAACTGCTTGCGTAGCCCCACAGACCTGGGGGCTGCAGGCTTTCCTGCTGCCTTCAGCCTCAAAACCACCCTTTCCCACTTGGCGCCGCGCCAGGCCCAAAAATGGCCATATGTCTGGAGATTGGTCCCACGCCCAAAGAGCCAGCAGGGAAAATTATGCCTTGTTCTAAAGCTCTTTGGGAACCGCTTGCGTAGCCCCATAGACCTGGGGCCTGCAGGCTTTCCTGCGCCTTAAGCCTCAAAACCACCCTTTCCCACTGGGCTCCGCGCCAGACACAAAAATGGCCATATGTCTGGAGATTGGTCCCACGCCCAAAGAGCCAGCAGGGAAAACTATGCCTTGCTCTAAAGCTCTTTGGGAACCGCTTGCGTAGCCCCACAGACCTGGGGCCTGCAGGCTTACCTGCTGCTTTCAGCCTCAAAAGCACCCTTTCCCACGTGGCGCCGCGCCAGGCACAAAAATGGCCATATGTCTGGAGATTGGTCCCACGCCCAAAGAGCCAGCAGGGAAAATTATGCCTTGCTCTAAAGCTCTTTGGGAACTGCTTGCGTAGCCCCACAGACCTGGGGGCTGCAGGCTTTCCTGCTGCCTTCAGCCTCAAAACCACCCTTTCCCACTGGGCGCCGCGCCAGGCCCAAAAATGGCCATATGTCTGGAGATTGGTCCCACGCCCAAAGAGCCAGCAGGGAAAATTATGCCTTGTTCTAAAGCTCTTTGGGAACCGCTTGCGTAGCCCCATAGACCTGGGGCCTGCAGGCTTTCCTGCGCCTTAAGCCTCAAAACAACCCTTTCCCACTGGGCTCCGTGCCAGGCACAAAAATGGCCATATGTCTGGAGATTGGCCCCACGCCCAAAGAGCCAGCAGGGAAAATTATGCCTTGCTCTAAAGCTCTTTGGGAACCGCTTGCGTAGCCCCACAGACCTGGGGCCTGCAGGCTTACCTGCTGCTTTCAGCCTCAAAACCACCCTTTCCCACTTGGCGCCGCGCCAGGCACAAAAATGGCCATATGTCTGGAGATTGGTCCCACGCCCAAAGAGCCAGCAGGGAAAACTATGCCTTGTTCTAAAGCTCTTTGGGAACCGCTTGCGTAGCCCCACAGACCTGGGGGCTGAAGCTTTCCTGCTGCCTTAAGCCTGAAAACAACCCTTTCCCACTTGGTGCCACGCCTCGCACAAAAATGGCCATATGTCTGGAGATTGGTCCCACGCCCAAAGAGCCAGCAGGGAAAACTATGCCTTGCTCTAAAGCTCTTTGGGAACCGCTTGCGTAGCCCCACAGACCTGGGGGCTGCAGGCTTTCCTGCTGCCTTTAAACTCAAAACCACCCTTTCCCACTTGGCGCCGCGCCAGGCCCAAAAATGGCCATATGTCTGGAGATTGGTCCCACGCCCAAAGAGCCAGCAGGGAAAATTATGCCTTGCTCTAAAGCTCTTTGGGAACCGCTTGCGTAGCCCCACAGACCTGGGGGCTGCAGGCTTTCTTGCTGCCTTCATCCTCAAAACCACCCTTTCCCACTTGGCGCCGCGCCTCGCACAAAAATGGCCATACGTCTGGAGATTGGTCCCACGCCCAAAGAGCCAGCAGGGAAAACTATGCCTTGCTCTAAAGCTCTTTGGGAACCGCTTGCGTAGCCCCACAGACCTGGGGCCTGCAGGCTTACCTGCTGACTTCAGCCTCAAAACCACCCTTTCCCACTTGGCGCCGCGCCAGGCACAAAAATGGCCATATGTCTGGGGATTGGTCCCACGCCCAAAGAGCCAGCAGGGAAAACTATGCCTTGTTCTAAAGCCCTTTGGGAACCGCTTGCGTAGCCCCATAGACCTGGGGGCTGCAGGCTTTCCTGCGCCTTAAGCCTCTAAACCACCCTTTCCCACTTGGCGCCGCGCCAGGCCCAAAAATGGCCATATGTCTGGAGATTGGCCCCACGCCCAAAGAGCCAGCAGGGAAAATTATGCCTTGCTCTAAAGCTCATTGGGAACCGCTTGCGTAGCCCCACAGACCTGGGGGCTGCAGGCTTTCCTGCTGCCTTCAGCCTCAAAACCACCCTTTCCCACTTGGCGCCGCGCCGGCACAGAAATGGCCATATGTCTGGGAATTGGTCCCACGCCCAAAGAGCCAGCAGGGAAAACTATGCCTTGTTCTAAAGCTCTTTGGGAACCGCTTGCGTAGCCCCACAGACGTGGGGGCTGCAGGCTTTCCTGCTGCCTTTAACCTCAAAACCACCCTTTCCCACTTGGCACCGCGCCAGGCACAAAAATGGCCATATGTCTGGAGATTGGTACCCCGCCGAAAGAGCCAGCAGGGAAAATTATGCCTTGTTCTAAAGCTCTTTGGGAACCGCTTGCGTAGCCCCACAGACCTGGGGCCTGCAGGCTTTCCTGCGCCTTAAGCCTCAAAACCACCCTTTCCCACGTGGCGCCGCGCCAGGCACAAAAATGGCCATATGTCTGGAGATTGGTCCCACGCCCAAAGACCCAGCAGGGAAAATTATGCCTTGCTCTAAAGCTCTTTGGGAACTGCTTGCGTAGCCCCACAGACCTGGGGGCTGCAGGCTTTCCTGCTGCCTTCAGCCTCAAAACCACCCTTTCCCACTTGGCGCCGCGCCAGGCACAAAAATGGCCATATGTCTGGAGATTGGTCCCACGCCCAAAGAGCCAGCAGGGAAAACTGTGCCTTGTTCTAAAGCTCTTTGGGAACCGCTTGCGTAGCACCACAGACGTGGGGGCTGCAGGCTTTCTTGCTTCCTTTAAACTCAAAACCACCCTTTCCCACTTGGCGCCGCGCCAGGCACAAAAATGGCCATATGTCTGGAGATTGGTCCCACGCCCAAAGAGCCAGCAGGGAAAATTATGCCTTGTTCTAAAACTCTTTGGAAACCGCTTGCGTAGCCCCACAGACGTGGGGGCTGCAGGCTTTCCTGCTGCCTTCAGCCTCAAAACCACCCTTTTCCACTTGGCGCCGCGCCAGGCACAAAAATGGCCATATGTCTGGAGATTGGTCCCACGCCCAAAGAGACAGCAGGGAAAATTATGCCTTGCTCTAAAGCTCTTTGGGAACCGCTTGCGTAGCCCCACAGACGTGGGGGCTGCAGGCTTACCTGCTGCTTTCAGCCTCAAAACCACCCTTTCCTACTTGGCGCCGCGCCAGGCACAAAAATGGCCATATGTCTGGAGATTGGTCCCACGCCCAAAGAGCCAGCAGGGAAAACTATGCCTTGTTCTAAAGCTCTTTGGGAACCGCTTGCATAGCCCCACAGACCTGGGGGCTGCAGGCTTTCCTGCTGCCTTAAGCGTCAAAACAACCCTTTCCCACTTGGTGCCGCGCCTCGCACAAAAATGGCCATATGTCTGGAGATTGGTCCCACGCCCAAAGAGCCAGCAGGGAAAACTATGCCTTCCTCTAAAGCTCTTTGGGAACCGCTTGCATAGCCCCACAGACCTGGGGGCTGCAGGCTTTCCTGCTGCCTTAAGCTTCAAAACAACCCTTTCCCACTTGGTGCCGCGCCTCGCACAAAAATGGCCATATGTCTGGAGATTGGTCCCACGCCCAAAGAGCCAGCAGGGAAAACTATGCCTTCCTCTAAAGCTCTTTGGGAACCACTTGCGTAGCCCCATAGACCTGGGGGCTGCAGGCTTTCCTGCGCCTTAAGCCTCTAAACCACCCTTTCCCACTTGGCGCCGCGCCAGGCCCAAAAATGGCCATATGTCTGGAGATTGGCCCCACGCCCAAAGAGCCAGCAGGGAAAATTATGCCTTGCTCTAAAGCTCTTTGGGAACCGCTTGCGTAGCCCCATAGACCTGGGGCCTTCAGGCTTTCCTGCGCCTTAAGCCTCAAAACCACCCTTTCCCACGTGGCGCCGCGCCAGGCACAAAAATGGCCATATGTCTGGAGATTGGCCCCACGCCCAAAGAGCCAGCAGGGAAAATTATGCCTTGCTCTAAAGCTCTTTGGGAACCGCTTGCGTAGCCCCACAGACCTGGGGGCTGCAGGCTTTCCTGCTGCCTTCAGCCTCAAAACCACCCTTTCCCACTTGGCGCCGCGCCGGCACAGAAATGGCCATATGTCTGGGAATTGGTCCCACGCCCAAAGAGCCAGCAGGGAAAACTATGCCTTGTTCTAAAGCTCTTTGGGAACCGCTTGCGTAGCCCCACAGACGTGGAGGCTGCAGGCTTTCCTGCTGCCTTTAACCTCAAAACCACCCTTTCCCACTTGGCACCGCGCCAGGCACAAAATGGCCATATGTCTGGAGATTGGTACCCCGCCGAAAGAGCCAGCAGGGAAAATTATGCCTTGCTCTAAAGCTATTTGGGAACTGCTTGCGTAGCCCCACAGACCTGGGGGCTGCAGGCTTTCCTGCTGCCTTCAGCCTCAAAACCACCCTTTCCCACTTGGCGCCGCGCCAGGCCCAAAAATGGCCATATGTCTGGAGATTGGTCCCACGCCCAAAGAGCCAGCAGGGAAAATTATGCCTTGTTCTAAAGCTCTTTGGGAACCGCTTGCGTAGCCCCATAGACCTGGGGCCTGCAGGCTTTCCTGCGTCTTAAGCCTCAAAACCACCCTTTCCCACTGGGCGCCGCGCCAGGCACAAAAATGGCCATATGTCTGGAGATTGGTCCCACGCCCAAAGAGCCAGCAGGGAAAATTATGCCTTGCTCTAAAGCTCTTTGGGAACCGCTTGCGTAGCCCCACAGACCTGGGGCCTGCAGGCTTACCTGCTGCTTTCAGCCTCAAAACCACCCTTTCCCACTTGGCGCCGCGCCAGGCACAAAAATGGCCATATGTCTGGAGATTGGTCCCACGCCCAAAGAGCCAGCAGGGAAAATTATGCCTTGTTCTAAAACTCTTTGGAAACCGCTTGCGTAGCCCCACAGACGTGGGGGCTGCAGGCTTTCCTGCTGCCTTCAGCCTCAAAACCACCCTTTCCCACTTGGCGCCGCGCCAGGCACAAAAATGGCCATATGTCTGGAGATTGGCCCCACGCCCAAAGAGACAGCAGGGAAAATTATGCCTTGCTCTAAAGCTCTTTGGGAACCGCTTGCGTAGTCCCATAGACCTGGGGCCTGCAGGCTTACCTGGTGCTTTCAGCCTCAAAACCACCCTTTCCTACTTGGCGCCGCACCAGGCACAAAAATGGCCATATGTCTGGAGATTGGCCCCACGCCCAAAGAGCCAGCAGGGAAAATTATGCCTTGCTCTAAAGCTCTTTGGGAACCGCTTGCGTAGCCCCATAGACCTGGGGGCTGCAGGCTTTCCTGCGCCTTAAGCCTCAAAACCACCCTTTCCCACGTGGCGCCGCGCCAGGCACAAAAATGGCCATATGTCTGGAGATTGGCCCCACGCCCAAAGAGCCAGCAGGGAAAATTATGCCTTGCTCTAAAGCTCTTTGGGAACCGCTTGCGTAGCCCCACAGACCTGGGGGCTGCAGGCTTTCCTGCTGCCTTCAGCCTCAAAACCACCCTTTCCCACTTGGCGCCGCGCCGGCACAGAAATGGCCATATGTCTGGGAATTGGTCCCACGCCCAAAGAGCCAGCAGGGAAATCTATGCCTTGTTCTAAAGCTCTTTGGGAACCGCTTGCGTAGCCCCACAGACGTGGAGGCTGCAGGCTTTCCTGCTGCCTTTAACCTCAAAACCACCCTTTCCCACTTGGCACCGCGCCAGGCACAAAAATGGCCATATGTCTGGAGATTGGTACCCCGCCGAAAGAGCCAGCAGGGAAAATTATGCCTTGCTCTAAAGCTATTTGGGAACTGCTTGCGTAGCCCCACAGACCTGGGGGCTGCAGGCTTTCCTGCTGCCTTCAGCCTCAAAACCACCCTTTCCCACTGGGCGCCGCGCAGGCCCAAAAATGGCCATATGTCTGGAGATTGGTCCCACGCCCAAAGAGCCAGCAGGGAAAATTATGCCTTGTTCTAAAGCTCTTTGGGAACCGCTTGCGTAGCCCCATAGACCTGGGGCCTGCAGGCTCTCCTGCGCCTTAAGCCTCAAAACCACCCTTTCCCACTGGGCTCCGCGCCAGGCACAAAAATGGCCATATGTCTGGAGATTGGTCCCACGCCCAAAGAGCCAGCAGGGAAAATTATGCCTTGCTCTAAAGCTCTTTGGGAACCGCTTGCGTAGCCCCACAAACCTGGGGCCTGCAGGCTTACCTGCTGCTTTCAGCCTCAAAACCACCCTTTCCCACGTGGCGCCGCGCCAGGCACAAAAATGGCCATATGTCTGGAGATTGGTCCCACGCCCAAAGAGCCAGCAGGGAAAATTATGCCTTGCTCTAAAGCTCTTTGGGAACTGCTTGCGTAGCCCCACAGACCTGGGGGCTGCAGGCTTTCCTGCTGCCTTCAGCCTCAAAACCACCCTTTCCCACTTGGCGCCGCGCCAGGCACAAAAATGGCCATATGTCTGGAGATTGGTCCCACGCCCAAAGAGCCAGCAGGGAAAACTATGCCTTGCTCTAAAGCTCTTTGGGAACCGCTTGCGTAGCACCACAGACGTGGGGGCTGCAGGCTTTCTTGCTTCCTTTAAACTCAAAACCACCCTTTCTCACTTGGCGCCGCGCCAGGCCCAAAAATGGCCATATGTCTGGAGATTGGTCCCACGCCCAAAGAGCCAGCAGGGAAAATTATGCCTTGTTCCAAAACTCTTTGGAAACCGCTTGCGTAGCCCCACAGACGTGGGGGCTGCAGGCTTTCCTGCTGCCTTCACCCTCAAAACCACCCTTTCCCACTTGGCGCCGCACCAGGCACAAAAATGGCCATATGTCTGGAGATTGGTCCCACGCCCAAAGAGCCAGCAGGGAAAACTATGCCTTGCTCTAAAGCTCTTTGGAAAACGCCTGCGTAACCGCATAGACCTGGGGGCTGCAGGCTTTCCTGCGCCTTAAGCCTCAAAACCACCCTTTCCCACTTGGCGCCGCGCCAGGCACAAAAATGGCCATATGTCTGGAGATTGGTCCCACGCCCAAAGAGCCAGCAGGGAAAATTATGCCTTGCTCTAAAGCTCTTTGGGAACCGCTTGCGTAGCGCCACAGACCTGCGGGCTGCAGGCTTTCATGCTGCCTTCAGCCTCAAAACCACCCTTTCCCACTGGTCGCCGCGCCAGGCCCAAAAATGGCCATATGTCTGGAGATTGGTCCCACGCCCAAAGAGCCAGCAGGGAAAACTATGCCTTGTTCTAAAGCTCTTTGGAAACCGCTTGCGTAGCCCCACAGACCTGGGGGCTGCAGGCTTTCCTGCACCTTAAGCCACAAAACCACCCTTTCCCACTTGGCGCCGCGCCGGACAGAAATGGCCATATGTCTGGAGATTGGTCCCACGCCCAAAGAGCCAGCAGGGAAAATTATGCCTTGCTCTAAAGCTCTTTGGGAACCGCTTGCGTAGCCCCACAGACCTGGGGCCTTCAGGCTTACCTGCTGCTTTCAGCCTTAAAACCACCCTTTCCCACTTGGCGCCGCGCCAGGCACAAAAATGGCCATATGTCTGGAGATTGGTCCCACGCCCAAAGAGCCAGCAGGGAAAATTATGCCTTGCTCTAAAGCTCTTTGGGAACTGCTTGCATAGCCCCACAGACCTGGGGGCTGCAGGCTTTCCTGCTGCCTTCAGCCTCAAAACCACCCTTTCCCACTAGGCGCCGCGCCAGGCACAAAAATGGCCATATGTCTGGAGATTGGTCCCACGCCCAAAGAGCCAGCAAGGAAAATTATGCCTTGTTCTAAAACTCTTTGGAAACCGCTTGCGTAGCCCCACAGACCTGGGGGCTGCAGGCTTTCCTGCTGCCTTCAGCCTCAAAACCACCCTTTCCCACTTGGCCCCGCGCCAGGCCCAAAAATGGCCATATGTCTGGAGATTGGTCCCACGCCCAAAGAGCCAGCAGGGAAAACTATGCCTTGCTCTAAAGCTCTTTGGGAACCGCTTGCGTAGCGCCACAGACCTGCGGGCTGCAGGCTTTCCTGCTGCTTTCAGCTTTAAAACCACCCTTTCCCACTGGGCGCCGCGCTAGGCACAAAAATGGCCATATGTCTGGAGATTGGTCCCACGCCCAAAGAGCCAGCAGGGAAAATTATGCCTTGTTCTAAAGCTCTTTGGGAACCGCTTGCGTAGCCCCACAGACCTGGGGGCTGCAGGCTTTCCTGCTGCCTTCAGCCTCAAAACCACCCTTTCCCACTAGGCGCCGCGCCAGGCACAAAAATGGCCATATGTCTGGAGATTGGTCCCACGCCCAAAGAGCCAGCAGGGAAAATTATGCCTTGCTCTAAAGCTCTTTGGGAACCGCTTGCGTAGCCCCACAGACCTGGGGCCTTCAGGCTTACCTGCTGCTTTCAGCCTTAAAACCACCCTTTCCCACTTGGCGCCGCGCCAGGCACAAAAATGGCCATATGTCTGGAGATTGGTCCCACGCCCAAAGAGCCAGCAGGGAAAATTATGCCTTGCTCTAAAGCTCTTTGGGAACCGCTTGCGTAGCCCCACAGACCTGGGGGCTGCAGGCTTTCCTGCTGCCTTCAGCCTCAAAACCACCCTTTCCCACTAGGCGCCGCGCCAGGCACAAAAATGGCCATATGTCTGGAGATTGGTCCCACGCCCAAAGAGCCAGCAAGGAAAATTATGCCTTGTTCTAAAACTCTTTGGAAACCGCTTGCGTAGCCCCACAGACCTGGGGGCTGCAGGCTTTCCTGCTGCCTTAAGCCTCAAAACCACCCTTTCCCACTTGGCGCCGCGCCAGGCCCAAAAATGGCCATATGTCTGGAGATTGGTCCCACGCCCAAAGAGCCAGCAGGGAAAACTATGCCTTGCTCTAAAGCTCTTTGGGAACCGCTTGCGTAGCGCCACAGACCTGCGGGCTGCAGGCTTTCCTGCTGCTTTCAGCTTTAAAACCACCCTTTCCCACTGGGCGCCGCGCCAGGCACAAAAATGGCCATATGTCTGGAGATTGGTCCCACGCCCAAAGAGCCAGCAGGGAAAATTATGCCTTGCTCTAAAGCTCTTTGGGAACCGCTTGCGTAGCGCCACAGACCTGCGGGCTGCAGGCTTTCATGCTGCCTTCAGCCTCAAAACCACCCTTTCCCACTGGGCGCCGCGCCAGGCCCAAAAATGGCCATATGTCTGGAGATTGGTCCCACGCCCAAAGAGCCAGCAGGGAAAACTATGCCTTGTTCTAAAGCTCTTTGGGAACCGCTTGCGTAGCCCCATAGACCTGGGGGCTGCAGGCTTTCCTGCTGCCTTCAGCCTCAAAACCACCCTTTCCCACTAGGCGCCGCGCCAGGCACAAAAATGGCCATATGTCTGGAGATTGGTCCCACGCCCAAAGAGCCAGCAAGGAAAATTATGCCTTGTTCTAAAACTCTTTGGAAACCGCTTGCGTAGCGCCACAGACGTGGGGGTTGCAGGCTTTCCTGCTGCCTTCAGCCTCAAAACCACCCTTTCCCACTTGGCGCCGCGCCAGGCACAAAAATGGCCATATGTCTGGAGATTGGTCCCACGCCCAAAGAGCCAGCAGGGAAAATTATGCCTTGCTCTAAAGCTCTTTGGGAACCGCTTGCATAGCCCCACAGACCTGGGGACTGCAGGCTTTCCTGCTGCCTTCAGCCTCAAAACCACCCTTTCCTACTTGGCGCCGCGCCAGTCACAAAAATGGCCATATGTCTGGAGATTGGTCCCACGCCCAAAGAGCCAGCAGGGAAAACTATGCCTTGCTCTGAAGATCTTTGGAAAACGCTTGCGTAGCCACATAGACCTGGGGGCTGCAGGCTTTCCTGCGCCTTAAGCCTCAAAACCACCCTTTCTCACTTGGCGCCGCGTGGGCACAGAAATGGCCACATGTCTGGAGATTGGCCCCACGCCCAAAGAGCCAGCAGGGAAAATTATGCCTTGCTCTAAAGCTCTTTGGGAACCGCTTGCGTAGCCCCACAGACGTGGGGGCTGCAGGCTTTCTTGCTTCCTTTAAACTCAAAACCACCCTTTCTCACTTGGCGCCGCGCCAGGCCCAAAAATGGCCATATGTCTGGAGATTGGTCCCACGCCCAAAGAGCCAGCAAGGAAAATTATGCCTTGTTCTAAAACTCTTTGGAAACCGCTTGCGTAGCCCCACAGACGTGGGGGCTGCAGGCTTTCCTGCTGCCTTCAGCCTCAAAACCACCCTTTCCCACTTGGCGCCGCGCCAGGCACAAAAATGGCCATATGTCTGGAGATTGGTCCCACGCCCAAAGAGCCAGCAGGGAAAATTATGCCTTGCTCTAAAGCTCTTTGGAAAACGCTTGCGTAGCCGCATAGACCTCGGGGCTGCAGGCTTTCCTGCGCCTTAAGCCTCAAAACCACCCTTTCCCACTTGGCGCCGCGCCGGCACAAAAATGGCCATATGTCTGGAGATTGGCCCCACGCCCAAAGAGCCAGCAGGGGAAATTATGCCTTGCTCTAAAGCTCTTTGGGAACCGCTTGCGTAGCGCCACAGACCTGCGGGCTGCAGGCTTTCCTGCTGCCTTCAGCCTCAAAACCACCCTTTCCCACTTGGTGCCGCGCCTCGCACAAAAATGGCCATATGTCTGGAGATTGGTCCCACGCCCAAAGAGCCAGCAGGGAAAATTATGCCTTGCTCTAAAGCTCTTTGGGAACCGCTTGCGTAGCCCCACAGACCTGGGGGCTGCAGGCTTTCTTGCTGCCTTCAGCCTCAAAAACACCCTTTCCCACTTGGCGCCGCGCCTCGCACAAAAATGGCCATACGTCTGGAGATTGGTCCCACGCCCAAAGAGCCAGCAGGGAAAACTATGCCTTGCTCTAAAGCTCTTTGGGAACCGCTTGCGTAGCCCCATAGACCTGGGGCCTGCAGGCTTACCTGCTGACTTCAGCCTCAAAACCACCCTTTCCCACTTGGCGCCGCGCCAGGCCCAAAAATGGCCATATGTCTGGGGATTGGTCCCACGCCCAAAGAGCCAGCAGGGAAAACTATGCCTTGTTCTAAAGCTCTTTGGGAACCGCTTGCGTAGCCCCACAGACCTGGGGGCTGCAGGCTTTCCTGCTGCCTTCAGCCTCAAAACCACCCTTTCCCACTAGGCGCCGCGCCAGGCACAAAAATGGCCATATGTCTGGAGATTGGTCCCACGCCCAAAGAGCCAGCAAGGAAAATTATGCCTTGTTCTAAAACTCTTTGGAAACCGATTGCGTAGCCCCACAGACCTGGGGGCTGCAGGCTTTCCTGCTGCCTTCAGCCTCAAAACCACCCTTTCCCACTTGGCGCCGCGCCAGGCACAAAAATGGCCATATGTCTGGAGATTGGTCCCACGCCCAAAGAGCCAGCAGGGAAAACTATGCCATGCTCTAAAGCTCTTTGGGAACCGCTTGCGTAGCGCCACAGACCTGCGGGCTGCAGGCTTTCCTGCTGCTTTCAGCTTTAAAACCACCCTTTCCCACTGGGCGCCGCGCCAGGCACAAAAATGGCCATATGTCTGGAGATTGGTCCCACGCCCAAAGAGCCAGCAGGGAAAATTATGCCTTGCTCTAAAGCTCTTTGGGAACCGCTTGCGTAGCCCCACAGACCTGGGGCCTTCAGGCTTACCTTCTGCTTTCAGCCTTAAAACCACCCTTTCCCACTTGGCGCCGCGCCAGGCACAAAAATGGCCATATGTCTGGAGATTGGTCCCACGCCCAAAGAGCCAGCAGGGAAAATTATGCCTTGCTCTAAAGCTCTTTGGGAACCGCTTGCGTAGCCCCACAGACCTGGGGGCTGCAGGCTTTCCTGCTGCCTTCAGCCTCAAAACCACCCTTTCCCACTAGGCGCCGCGCCAGGCACAAAAATGGCCATATGTCTGGAGATTGGTCCCACGCCCAAAGAGCCAGCAAGGAAAATTATGCCTTGTTCTAAAACTCTTTGGAAACCGCTTGCGTAGCCCCACAGACCTGGGGGCTGCAGGCTTTCCTGCTGCCTTAAGCCTCAAAACCACCCTTTCCCACTTGGCGCCGCGCCAGGCCCAAAAATGAGCATATGTCTGGAGATTGGTCCCACGCCCAAAGAGCCAGCAGGGAAAACTATGCCTTGCTCTAAAGCTCTTTGGGAACCGCTTGCGTAGCGCCACAGACCTGCGGGCTGCAGGCTTTCCTGCTGCTTTCAGCTTTAAAACCACCCTTTCCCACTGGGCGCGGCGCCAGGCACAAAAATGGCCATATGTCTGGAGATTGGTCCCACGCCCAAAGAGCCAGCAGGGAAAATTATGCCTTGCTCTAAAGCTCTTTGGGAACCGCTTGCGTAGCGCCACAGACCTGCGGGCTGCAGGCTTTCCTGCTGCCTTCAGCCTCAAAACCACCCTTTCCCACTTGGCGCCGCGCCAGGCCCAAAAATGGCCATATGTCTGGAGATTGGTCCCACGCCCAAAGAGCCAGCAGGGAAAACTATGCCTTGTTCTAAAGCTCTTTGGGAACCGCTTGCGTAGCCCCATAGACCTGGGGGCTGCAGGCTTTCCTGCTGCCTTCAGCCTCAAAACCACCCTTTCCCACTAGGCGCCGCGCCAGGCACAAAAATGGCCATATGTCTGGAGATTGGTCCCACGCCCAAAGAGCCAGCAAGGAAAATTATGCCTTGTTCTAAAACTCTTTGGAAACCGCTTGCGTAGCGCCACAGACGTGGGGGCTGCAGGCTTTCCTGCTGCCTTCAGCCTCAAAACCACCCTTTCCCACTTGGCGCCGCGCCAGGCACAAAAATGGCCATATGTCTGGAGATTGGTCCCACGCCCAAAGAGCCAGCAGGGAAAATTATGCCTTGCTCTAAAGCTCTTTGGGAACCGCTTGCATAGCCCCACAGACCTGGGGACTGCAGGCTTTCCTGCTGCCTTCAGCCTCAAAACCACCCTTTCCTACTTGGCGCCGCGCCAGGCACAAAAATGGCCATATGTCTGGAGATTGGTCCCACGCCCAAAGAGCCAGCAGGGAAAACTATGCCTTGCTCTGAAGATCTTTGGAAAACGCTTGCGTAGCCACATAGACCTGGGGGCTGCAGGCTTTCCTGCGCCTTAAGCCTCAAAACCACCCTTTCTCACTTGGCGCCGCGTGGGCACAGAAATGGCCACATGTCTGGAGATTGGCCCCACGCCCAAAGAGCCAGCAGGGAAAATTATGCCTTGCTCTAAAGCTCTTTGGGAACCGCTTGCGTAGCCCCACAGACGTGGGGGCTGCAGGCTTTCTTGCTTCCTTTAAACTCAAAACCACCCTTTCTCACTTGGCGCCGCGCCAGGCCCAAAAATGGCCATATGTCTGGAGATTGGTCCCACGCCCAAAGAGCCAGCAAGGAAAATTATGCCTTGTTCTAAAACTCTTTGGAAACCGCTTGCGTAGCCCCACAGACCTGGGGGCTGCAGGCTTTCCTGCTGCCTTCAGCCTCAAAACCACCCTTTCCCACTTGGCGCCGCGCCAGGCACAAAAATGGCCATATGTCTGGAGATTGGTCCCACGCCCAAAGAGCCAGCAGGGAAAACTATGCCTTGCTCTAAAGCTCTTTGGAAAACGCTTGCGTAGCCGCATAGACCTCGGGGCTGCAGGCTTTCCTGCGCCTTAAGCCTCAAAACCACCCTTTCCCACTTGGCGCCGCGCCGGCACAAAAATGGCCATATGTCTGGAGATTGGCCCCACGCCCAAAGAGCCAGCAGGGGAAATTATGCCTTGCTCTAAAGCTCTTTGGGAACCGCTTGCGTAGCGCCACAGACCTGCGGGCTGCAGGCTTTCCTGCTGCCTTCAGCCTCAAAACCACCCTTTCCCACTTGGTGCCGCGCCTCGCACAAAAATGGCCATATGTCTGGAGATTGGTCCCACGCCCAAAGAGCCAGCAGGGAAAATTATGCCTTGCTCTAAAGCTCTTTGGGAACCGCTTGCGTAGCCCCACAGACCTGGGGGCTGCAGGCTTTCTTGCTGCCTTCAGCCTCAAAACCACCCTTTCCCACTTGGCGCCGCGCCAGGCCCAAAAATGGCCATATGTCTGGGGATTGGTCCCACGCCCAAAGAGCCAGCAGGGAAAACTATGCCTTGTTCTAAAGCTCTTTGGGAACCGCTTGCGTAGCCCCATAGACCTGGGGGCTGCAGGCTTTCCTGCGCCTTAAGCCTCTAAACCACCCTTTCCCACTTGGCGCCGCGCCAGGCCCAAAAATGGCCATATGTCTGGAGATTGGCCCCACGCCCAAAGAGCCAGCAGGGAAAATTATGCCTTGTTCTAAAGCTCTTTGGGAACCGCTTGCATAGCCCCACAGACCTGGGGGCTGCAGGCTTTCCTGCTGCCTTCAGCCTCAAAACCACCCTTTCCCACTTGGTGCCGCGCCGGCACAGAAATGGCCATGTGTCTGGGGATTGGTCCCACGCCCAAAGAGCCAGCAGGGAAAATTATGCCTTGCTCTAAAGCTCTTTGGGAACTGCTTGCGTAGCCCCACAGACCTGGGGGCTGCAGGCTTTCCTGCTGCCTTCAGCCTCAATACCACCCTTTCCCACTTGGCGCCGCGCCAGGCCCAAAAATGGCCATATGTCTGGAGATTGGCCCCACGCCCAAAGAGCCAGCAGGGAAAATTATGCCTTGCTCTAAAGCTCTTTGGGAACTGCTTGCGTAGCCCCACAGACCTGGGGGCTGCAGGCTTTCCTGCTGCCTTCAGCCTCAATACCACCCTTTCCTACTTGGCGCCGCGCCAGGCCCAAAAATGGCCATATGTCTGGAGATTGGTCCCACGCCCAAAGAGCCAGCAGGGAAAACTATGCCTTGTTCTAAAGCTCTTTGGGAACCGCTTGCGTAGCCCCATAGACCTGGGGGCTGCAGGCTTTCCTGCGCCTTAAGCCTCAAAACCACCCTTTCCCACGTGGCGCCGCGCCAGGCACAAAAATGGCCATATGTCTGGAGATTGGTCCCACGCCCAAAGAGCCAGCAGGGAAAATTATGCCTTGCTCTAAAGCTCTTTGGGAACCGCTTGCGTAGCCCCACAGACCTGGGGCCTGCAGGCTTACCTGCTGCCTTCAGCCTCAAAACCACCCTTTCCTACTTGGCGCCGCGCCAGGCACAAAAATGGCCATATGTCTGGAGATTGGCCCCACGCCCAAAGAGCCAGCAGGGAAAACTATGCCTTGTTCTAAAGCTCTTTGGGAACCGCTTGCATAGCCCCACAGACCTGGGGGCTGCAGGCTTTCTTGCTGCCTTCAGCCTCAAAACCACCCTTTCCCACTTGGCGCCGCGCCTCGCACAAAAATGGCCATACGTCTGGAGATTGGTCCCACGCCCAAAGAGCCAGCAGGGAAAACTATGCCTTGCTCTAAAGCTCTTTGGGAACCGCTTGCGTAGCCCCATAGACCTGGGGCCTGCAGGCTTACCTGCTGACTTCAGCCTCAAAACCACCCTTTCCCACTTGGCGCCGTGCCAGGCACAAAAATGGCCATATGTCTGGGGATTGGTCCCACGCCCAAAGAGCCAGCAGGGAAAACTATGCCTTGTTCTAAAGCTCTTTGGGAACCGCTTGCGTAGCCCCATAGACCCTGGGGGCTGCAGGCTTTCCTGCGCCTTAAGCCTCTAAACCACCCTTTCCCACTTGGCGCCGCGCCAGGCCCAAAAATGGCCATATTTCTGGAGATTGGCCCCACGCCCAAAGAGCCAGCAGGGAAAATTATGCCTTGCTCTAAAGCTCTTTGGGAACCGCTTGCGTAGCCCCACAGACCTGGGGGCTGCAGGCTTTCCTGCTGCTTTCAGCCTCAAAACCACCCTTTCCCACTTGGCGCCGCGCCGGCACAGAAATGGCCATATGTCTGGGAATTGGTCCCACGCCCAAAGAGCCAGCAGGGAAAACTATACCTTGTTCTAAAGCTCTTTGGGAACCGCTTGCGTAGCCCCACAGACGTGGAGGCTGCAGGCTTTCCTGCTGCCTTTAACCTCAAAACCACCCTTTCCCACTTGGCACCGCGCCAGGCACAAAAATGGCCATATGTCTGGAGATTGGTACCCCGCCCAAAGAGCCAGCAGGGAAAATTATGCCTTGCTCTAAAGCTATTTGGGAACTGCTTGCGTAGCCCCAGAGACCTGGGGGCTGCAGGCTTTCCTGCTGCCTTCAGCCTCAATACCACCCTTTCCCACTTGGCGCCGCGCCAGGACCAAAAATGGCCATATGTCTGGAGATTGGTCCCATGCCCAAAGAGCCAGCAGGGAAAATTATGCCTTGTTCTAAAGCTCTTTGGGAACCGCTTGCGTAGCCCCATAGACCTGGGGCCTGCAGGCTTTCCTGCGCCTTAAGCCTCAAAACCACCCTTTCCCACTTGGCTCCGCGCCAGGCACAAAAATGGCCATATGTCTGGAGATTGGCCCCACGCCCAAAGAGCCAGCAGGGAAAATTATGCCTTGCTCTAAAGCTCTTTGGGAACCGCTTGCGTAGCCCCACAGACCTGGGGGCTGCAGGCTTTCCTGCTGCCTTCAGCCTCAAAACCACCCTTTCCCACTTGGCGCCGCGCCAGGCACAAAAATGGCCATATGTCTGGGAATTGGTCCCACGCCCAAACAGCCAGCAGGGAAAACTATGCCTTGTTCTAAAGCTCTTTGGGAACCGCTTGCGTAGCCCCACAGACCTGGGGGCTGCAGGCTTTCCTGCTGCCTTCAGCCTCAAAACCACCCTTTCCCACTTGGCGCCGCGCCGGCACAGAAATGGCCATATGTCTGGGAATTGGTCCCACGCCCAAAGAGCCAGCAGGGAAAACTATGCCTTGTTCTAAAGCTCTTTGGGAACCGCTTGCGTAGCCCCACAGACGTGGGGGCTGCAGGCTTTCTTGCTTCCTTTAAACTAAAAACCACCCTTTCTCACTTGGCGCCGCGCCAGGCCCAAAAATGGCCATATGTCTGGAGATTGGTCCCACGCCCAAAGAGCCAGCAGGGAAAATTATGCCTTGTTCTAAAACTCTTTGGAAACCGCTTGCGTAGCCCCACAGACCTGGGGGCTGCAGGCTTTCCTGCTGCCTTCAGCCTCAAAACCACCCTTTCCCACTGGGCGCCGCGCCAGGCACAAAAATGGCCATATGTCTGGAGATTGGCCCCACGCCCAGAGAGCCAGCAGGGAAAATTATGCCTTGCTCTAAAGCTCTTTGGGAACCGCTTGCGTAGCCCCATAGACCTGGGGGCTGCAGGCTTTCCTGCGCCTTAAGCCTCAAAACCACCCTTTCCCACGTGGCGCCGCGCCAGGCACAAAAATGGCCATATGTCTGGAGATTGGTCCCACGCCCAAAGAGCCAGCAGGGAAAACTATGCCTTGTTCTAAAGCTCTTTGGAAACCGCTTGCGTAGCCCCACAGACCTGGGGGCTGCAGGCTTTCCTGCACCTTAAGCCACAAAACCACCCTTTCCCACTTGGCGCCGCGCCGGCACAGAAATGGCCATATGTCTGGAGATTGGTCCCACACCCAAAGAGCCAGCAGGGAAAACTATGCCTTGTTCTAAAGCTCTTTGGGAACCGCTTGCATAGCCCCACAGACCTGGGGGCTGCAGGCTTTCCTGCTGCCTTAAGCCTCAAAACCACCCTTTCCCACTTGGTGCCGCGCCTCGCACAAAAATGGCCATATGTCTGGAGATTGGTCCCACGCCCAAAGAGCCAGCAGGGAAAACTATGCCTTGCTCTAAAGCTCTTTGGGAACCGCTTGCGTAGCCCCACAGACGTGGGGGCTGCAGGCTTTCCTGCTGCCTTTAAACTCAAAACCACCCTTTCCCACTTGGCGCCGCGCCAGGCCCAAAAATGGCCATATGTCTGGAGATTGGTCCCACGCCCAAAGAGCCAGCAGGGAAAACTATGCCTTGTTCTAAAGCTCTTTGGGAACCGCTTGCGTAGCCCCACAGACCTGGGGGCTGCAGGCTTTCTTGCTGCCTTTAAACTCAAAACCACCCTTTCCCACTTGGCGCCGCGCCTCGCACAAAAATGGCCATACGTCTGGAGATTGGTCCCACGCCCAAAGAGCCAGCAGGGAAAACTATGCCTTGCTCTAAAGCTCTTTGGGAACCGCTTGCGTAGCCCCATAGACCTGGGGGCTGCAGGCTTTCCTGCGCCTTAAGCCTCTAAACCACCCTTTCCCACTTGGCGCCGCGCCAGGCCCAAAAATGGCCATATGTCTGGAGATTGGCCCCACGCCCAAAGAGCCAGCAGGGAAAATTATGCCTTGCTCTAAAGCTCTTTGGGAACCGCTTGCGTAGCCCCATAGACCTGGGGCCTGCAGGCTTTCCTGCGCCTTAAGCCTCTAAACCACCCTTTCCCACGTGGCGCCGCGCCAGGCACAAAAATGGCCATATGTCTGGAGATTGGCCCCACGCCCAAAGAGCCAGCAGGGAAAATTATGCCTTGCTCTAAAGCTCTTTGGGAACCGCTTGCGTAGCCCCACAGACCTGGGGGCTGCAGGCTTTCCTGCTGCCTTCAGCCTCAAAACCACCCTTTCCCACTTGGCGCCGCGCCAGGCACAAAAATGGCCATATGTCTGGGAATTGGTCCCACGCCCAAAGAGCCAGCAGGGAAAACTATGCCTTGTTCTAAAGCTCTTTGGGAACCGCTTGCGTAGCTCCATAGACCTGGGGGCTGCAGGCTTTCCTGCTGCCTTCAGCCTCAAAAACACCCTTTCCCACTTGGCGCCGCGCCGGCACAGAAATGGCCATATGTCTGGGAATTGGTCCCACGCCCAAAGAGCCAGCAGGGAAAACTATGCCTTGTTCTAAAGCTCTTTGGGAACCGCTTGCGTAGCCCCACAGACCTGGGGGCTGCAGGCTTTCCTGCTGCCTTCAGCCTCAAAACCACCCTTTCCCACTTGGCACCGCGCCAGGCACAAAAATGGCCATATGTCTGGAGATTGGTCCCACGCCCAAAGAGCCAGCAGGGAAAATTATGCCTTGCTCTAAAGCTATTTGGGAACTGCTTGCGTAGCCCCACAGACCTGGGGGCTGCAGGCTTTCCTGCTGCCTTCAGCCTCAATACCACCCTTTCCCACTTGGCGCCACGCCAGGCCCAAAAATGGCCATATGTCTGGAGATTGGTTCCATGCCCAAAGAGCCAGCAGGAAAAAATAATGCCTTGTTCTAAAGCTCTTTGGGAACCGCTTGCGTAGCCCCATAGACCTGGGGCCTGCAGGCTTTCCTGCACCTTAAGCCTCAAAACCACCCTTTCCCACTGGGCTCCGCGCCAGGCACAAAAATGGCCATATGTCTGGAGATTGGTCCCACGCCCAAAGAGCCAGCAGGGAAAATTATGCCTTGCTCTAAAGCTCTTTGGGAACCGCTTGCGTAGCCCCACAGACCTGGGGGCTGCAGGCTTACCTGCTGCTTTCAGCCTCAAAACCACCCTTTCCCACTTGGCGCCGCGCCAGGCACAAAAATGGCCATATGTCTGGAGATTGGTCCCACGCCCAAAGAGCCAGCAAGGAAAACTATGCCTTGTTCTAAAGCTCTTTGGGAACCGCTTGCGTAGCCCCACAGACGTTGGGGCTGCAGGCTTTCTTGCTTCCTTTAAACTCAAAACCACCCTTTCTCACTTGGCGCCGCGCCAGGCCCAAAAATGGCCATATGTCTGGAGATTGGTCCCACGCCCAAAGAGCCAGCAAGGAAAATTATGCCTTGCTCTAAAACTCTTTGGAAACCGCTTGCGTAGCCCCACAGACGTGGGAGCTGCAGGCTTTCCTGCTGCCTTCAGCCTCAAAACCACCCTTTCCCACTTGGCGCCGCGCCAGGCACAAAAATGGCCATATGTCTGGAGATTGGTCCCACGCCCAAAGAGCCAGCAGGGAAAACTATGCCTTGCTCTAAAGCTCTTTGTAAAACGCTTGCGTAGCCGCATAGACCTGGGGGCTGCAGGCTTTCCTGCGCCTTAAGCCTCAAAACCACCCTTTCCCACTTGGCGCCGCGTAGGCACAGAAATGGCCATATGTCTGGAGATTGGTCCCACGCCCAAAGAGCCAGCAGGGAAAATTATGCCTTGCTCTAAAGCTCTTTGGGAACCGCTTGCGTAGCGCCACAGACCTGCGGGCTGCAGGCTTTCCTGCTGCTTTCAGCCTTAAAACCACCCTTTCCCACTGGGCGCCGCGCCAGGCACAAAAATGGCCATATGTCTGGAGATTGGTCCCACGCCCAAAGAGCCAGCAGGGAAAATTATGCCTTGCTCTAAAGCTCTTTGGGAACCGCTTGCGTAGCCCCACAGACCTGGGGGCTGCAGGCTTTCTTGCTTCCTTTAAACTAAAAACCACCCTTTCTCACTTGGCGCCGCGCCAGGCCCAAAAATGGCCATATGTCTGGAGATTGGTCCCACGCCCAAAGAGCCAGCAGGGAAAATTATGCCTTGTTCTAAAACTCTTTGGAAACCGCTTGCGTAGCCCCACAGACCTGGGGGCTGCAGGCTTTCCTGCTGCCTTCAGCCTCAAAACCACCCTTTCCCACTTGGCGCCGCGCCAGGCACAAAAATGGCCATATGGCTGGAGATTGGCCCCACGCCCAAAGAGCCAGCAGGGAAAATTATGCCTTGCTCTAAAGCTCTTTGGGAACCGCTTGCGTAGCCCCATAGACCTGGGGGCTGCAGGCTTTCCTGCGCCTTAAGCCTCAAAACCACCCTTTCCCACGTGGCGCCGCGCCAGGCACAAAAATGGCCATATGTCTGGAGATTGGTCCCACACCCAAAGAGCCAGCAGGGAAAACTATGCCTTGTTCTAAAGCTCTTTGGAAACCGCTTGCGTAGCCCCACAGACCTGGGGGCTGCAGGCTTTCCTGCACCTTAAGCCACAAAACCACCCTTTCCCACTTGGCGCCGCGCCGGCACAGAAATGGCCATATGTCTGGGAATTGGTCCCACGCCCAAAGAGCCAGCAGGGAAAACTATGCCTTGTTCTAAAGCTCTTTGGGAACCGCTTGCATAGCCCCACAGACCTGGGGGCTGCAGGCTTTCCTGCTGCCTTAAGCCTCAAAACCACCCTTTCCCACTTGGTGCCGCGCCTCGCACAAAAATGGCCATATGTCTGGAGATTGGTCCCACGCCCAAAGAGCCAGCAGGGAAAACTATGCCTTGTTCTAAAGCTCTTTGGGAACCGCTTGCGTAGCCCCACAGACCTGGGGGCTGCAGGCTTTCCTGCTGCCTTTAAACTCAAAACCACCCTTTCCCACTTGGCGCCGCGCCAGGCCCAAAAATGGCCATATGTCTGGAGATTGGTCCCACGCCCAAAGAGCCAGCAGGGAAAATTATGCCTTGCTCTAAAGCTCTTTGGGAACCGCTTGCGTAGCCCCACAGACCTGGGGGCTGCAGGCTTTCTTGCTGCCTTCACCCTCAAAACCACCCTTTCCCACTTGGCGCCGCGCCAGGCACAAAAATGGCCATACGTCTGGAGATTGGTCCCACGCCCAAAGAGCCAGCAGGGAAAACTATGCCTTGCTCTAAAGCTCTTTGGGAACCGCTTGCGTAGCCCCATAGACCTGGGGCCTGCAGGCTTACCTGCTGACTTCAGCCTCAAAAGCACCCTTTCCCACTTGGCGCCGCGTAGGCACAGAAATGGCCATATGTCTGGAGATTGGCCCCACGCCCAAAGAGCCAGCAGGGAAAATTATGCCTTGCTCTAAAGCTCTTTGGGAACCGCTTGCGTAGCGCCACAGACCTGGGGGCTGCAGGCTTTCCTGCTGCCTTCAGCCTCAAATCCACCCTTTCCCACTTGGCACCGCGCCAGGCACAAAAATGGCCATATGTCTGGAGATTGGTCCCACGCCCAAAGAGCCAGCAGGGAAAACTATGCCTTGCTCTAAAGCTCTTTGGAAACCGCTTGCGTAGCCCCACAGACGTGGGAGCTGCAGGCTTTCCTGCTGCCTTCAGCCTCAAAACCACCCTTTCCCACTTGGCGCCGCGCCAGGCACAAAAATGGCCATATGTCTGGAGATTGGTCCCACGCCCAAAGAGCCAGCAGGGAAAACTATGCCTTGCTCTAAAGCTCTTTGTAAAACGCTTGCGTAGCCGCATAGACCTGGGGGCTGCAGGCTTTCCTGCGCCTTAAGCCTCAAAACCACCCTTTCCCACTTGGCGCCGCGTAGGCACAGAAATGGCCATATGTCTGGAGATTGGCCCCACGCCCAAAGAGCCAGCAGGGAAAATTATGCCTTGCTCTAAAGCTCTTTGGGAACCGCTTGCGTAGCGCCACAGACCTGCGGGCTGCAGGCTTTCCTGCTGCTTTCAGCCTTAAAACCACCCTTTCCCACTGGGCGCCGCGCCAGGCACAAAAATGGCCATATGTCTGGAGATTGGTCCCACGCCCAAAGAGCCAGCAGGGAAAACTATGCCTTGCTCTAAAGCTCTTTGGGAACCGCTTGCGTAGCCCCACAGACCTGGGGGCTGCAGGCTTTCTTGCTTCCTTTAAACTAAAAACCACCCTTTCTCACTTGGCGCCGCGCCAGGCCCAAAAATGGCCATATGTCTGGAGATTGGTCCCACGCCCAAAGAGCCAGCAGGGAAAATTATGCCTTGTTCTAAAACTCTTTGGAAACCGCTTGCGTAGCCCCACAGACCTGGGGGCTGCAGGCTTTCCTGCTGCCTTCAGCCTCAAAACCACCCTTTCCCACTTGGCGCCGCGCCTCGCACAAAAATGGCCATATGGCTGGAGATTGGCCCCACGCCCAAAGAGCCAGCAGGGAAAATTATGCCTTGCTCTAAAGCTCTTTGGGAACCGCTTGCGTAGCCCCATAGACCTGGGGGCTGCAGGCTTTCCTGCGCCTTAAGCCTCAAAACCACCCTTTCCCACGTGGTGCCGCGCCAGGCACAAAAATGGCCATATGTCTGGAGATTGGTCCCACGCCCAAAGAGCCAGCAGGGAAAACTATGCCTTGTTCTAAAGCTCTTTGGGAACCGCTTGCATAGCCCCACAGACCTGGGGGCTGCAGGCTTTCCTGCTGCCTTAAGCCTCAAAACCACCCTTTCCCACTTGGTGCCGCGCCTCGCACAAAAATGGCCATATGTCTGGAGATTGGTCCCACGCCCAAAGAGCCAGCAGGGAAAACTATGCCTTGTTCTAAAGCTCTTTGGGAACCGCTTGCGTAGCCCCACAGACCTGGGGGCTGCAGGCTTTCCTGCTGCCTTTAAACTCAAAACCACCCTTTCCCACTTGGCGCCGCGCCAGGCCCAAAAATGGCCATATGTCTGGAGATTGGTCCCACGCCCAAAGAGCCAGCAGGGAAAATTATGCCTTGCTCTAAAGCTCTTTGGGAACCGCTTGCGTAGCCCCACAGACCTGGGGGCTGCAGGCTTTCTTGCTGCCTTCACCCTCAAAACCACCCTTTCCCACTTGGCGCCGCGCCAGGCACAAAAATGGCCATATGTCTGGAGATTGGTCCCACGCCCAAAGAGCCAGCAGGGAAAACTATGCCTTGCTCTAAAGCTCTTTGGGAACCGCTTGCGTAGCCCCATAGACCTGGGGCCTGCAGGCTTACCTGCTGACTTCAGCCTCAAAAGCACCCTTTCCCACTTGGCGCCGCGTAGGCACAGAAATGGCCATATGTCTGGAGATTGGTCCCACGCCCAAAGAGCCAGCAGGGAAAATTATGCCTTGCTCTAAAGCTCTTTGGGAACCGCTTGCGTAGCGCCAGAGACCTGCGGGCTGCAGGCTTTCCTGCTGCTTTCAGCCTTAAAACCACCCTTTCCCACTGGGCGCCGCACCAGGCACAAAAATGGCCATATGTCTGGAGATTGGTCCCACGCCCAAAGAGCCAGCAGGGAAAATTATGCCTTGCTCTAAAGCTCTTTGGGAACCGCTTGCGTAGCCCCACAGACCTGGGGGCTGCAGGCTTTCCTGCTGCCTTCAGCCTCAAAACCACCCTTTCCCACTAGGCGCCGCGCCAGGCACAAAAATGGCCATATGTCTGGAGATTGGTCCCACGCCCAAAGAGCCAGCAGGGAAAACTATGCCTTGTTCTAAAGCTCTTTGGGAACCGCTTGCGTAGCCCCACAGACGTGGGGGCTGCAGGCTTTCTTGCTTCCTTTAAACTCAAAACCACCCTTTCTCACTTGGCGCCGCGCCAGGCCCAAAAATGGCCATATGTCTGGAGATTGGTCCCACGCCCAAAGAGCCAGCAGGGAAAACTATGCCTTGTTCTAAAGCTCTTTGGGAACCGCTTGCATAGCCCCACAGACCTGGGGGCTGCAGGCTTTCCTGCTGCCTTAAGCCTCAAAACCACCCTTTCCCACTTGGTGCCACGCCTCGCACAAAAATGGCCATATGTCTGGAGATTGGTCCCACGCCCAAAGAGCCAGCAGGGAAAACTATGCCTTGTTCTAAAGCTCTTTGGGAACCGCTTGCGTAGCCCCACAGACGTGGGGGCTGCAGGCTTTCCTGCTGCCTTTAAACTCAAAACCACCCTTTCCCACTTGGCGCCGCGCCAGGCCCAAAAATGGCCATATGTCTGGAGATTGGCCCCACGCCCAAAGAGCCAGCAGGGGAAATTATGCCTTGCTCTAAAGCTCTTTGGGAACCGCTTGCGTAGCGCCACAGACCTGCGGGCTGCAGGCTTTCCTGCTGCCTTCAGCCTCAAAACCACCCTTTCCCACTTGGTGCCGCGCCTCGCACAAAAATGGCCATATGTCTGGAGATTGGTCCCACGCCCAAAGAGCCAGCAGGGAAAATTATGCCTTGCTCTAAAGCTCTTTGGGAACCGCTTGCGTAGCCCCACAGACCTGGGGGCTGCAGGCTTTCTTGCTGCCTTCAGCCTCAAAAACACCCTTTCCCACTTGGCGCCGCGCCTCGCACAAAAATGGCCATACGTCTGGAGATTGGTCCCACGCCCAAAGAGCCAGCAGGGAAAACTATGCCTTGCTCTAAAGCTCTTTGGGAACCGCTTGCGTAGCCCCATAGACCTGGGGCCTGCAGGCTTACCTGCTGACTTCAGCCTCAAAACCACCCTTTCCCACTTGGCGCCGCGCCAGGCCCAAAAATGGCCATATGTCTGGGGATTGGTCCCACGCCCAAAGAGCCAGCAGGGAAAACTATGCCTTGTTCTAAAGCTCTTTGGGAACCGCTTGCGTAGCCCCACAGACCTGGGGGCTGCAGGCTTTCCTGCTGCCTTCAGCCTCAAAACCACCCTTTCCCACTAGGCGCCGCGCCAGGCACAAAAATGGCCATATGTCTGGAGATTGGTCCCACGCCCAAAGAGCCAGCAAGGAAAATTATGCCTTGTTCTAAAACTCTTTGGAAACCGATTGCGTAGCCCCACAGACCTGGGGGCTGCAGGCTTTCCTGCTGCCTTCAGCCTCAAAACCACCCTTTCCCACTTGGCGCCGCGCCAGGCACAAAAATGGCCATATGTCTGGAGATTGGTCCCACGCCCAAAGAGCCAGCAGGGAAAACTATGCCATGCTCTAAAGCTCTTTGGGAACCGCTTGCGTAGCGCCACAGACCTGCGGGCTGCAGGCTTTCCTGCTGCTTTCAGCTTTAAAACCACCCTTTCCCACTGGGCGCCGCGCCAGGCACAAAAATGGCCATATGTCTGGAGATTGGTCCCACGCCCAAAGAGCCAGCAGGGAAAATTATGCCTTGCTCTAAAGCTCTTTGGGAACCGCTTGCGTAGCCCCACAGACCTGGGGCCTTCAGGCTTACCTTCTGCTTTCAGCCTTAAAACCACCCTTTCCCACTTGGCGCCGCGCCAGGCACAAAAATGGCCATATGTCTGGAGATTGGTCCCACGCCCAAAGAGCCAGCAGGGAAAATTATGCCTTGCTCTAAAGCTCTTTGGGAACCGCTTGCGTAGCCCCACAGACCTGGGGGCTGCAGGCTTTCCTGCTGCCTTCAGCCTCAAAACCACCCTTTCCCACTAGGCGCCGCGCCAGGCACAAAAATGGCCATATGTCTGGAGATTGGTCCCACGCCCAAAGAGCCAGCAAGGAAAATTATGCCTTGTTCTAAAACTCTTTGGAAACCGCTTGCGTAGCCCCACAGACCTGGGGGCTGCAGGCTTTCCTGCTGCCTTAAGCCTCAAAACCACCCTTTCCCACTTGGCGCCGCGCCAGGCCCAAAAATGAGCATATGTCTGGAGATTGGTCCCACGCCCAAAGAGCCAGCAGGGAAAACTATGCCTTGCTCTAAAGCTCTTTGGGAACCGCTTGCGTAGCGCCACAGACCTGCGGGCTGCAGGCTTTCCTGCTGCTTTCAGCTTTAAAACCACCCTTTCCCACTGGGCGCGGCGCCAGGCACAAAAATGGCCATATGTCTGGAGATTGGTCCCACGCCCAAAGAGCCAGCAGGGAAAATTATGCCTTGCTCTAAAGCTCTTTGGGAACCGCTTGCGTAGCGCCACAGACCTGCGGGCTGCAGGCTTTCATGCTGCCTTCAGCCTCAAAACCACCCTTTCCCACTGGGCGCCGCGCCAGGCCCAAAAATGGCCATATGTCTGGAGATTGGTCCCACGCCCAAAGAGCCAGCAGGGAAAACTATGCCTTGTTCTAAAGCTCTTTGGGAACCGCTTGCGTAGCCCCATAGACCTGGGGGCTGCAGGCTTTCCTGCTGCCTTCAGCCTCAAAACCACCCTTTCCCACTAGGCGCCGCGCCAGGCACAAAAATGGCCATATGTCTGGAGATTGGTCCCACGCCCAAAGAGCCAGCAAGGAAAATTATGCCTTGTTCTAAAACTCTTTGGAAACCGCTTGCGTAGCGCCACAGACGTGGGGGCTGCAGGCTTTCCTGCTGCCTTCAGCCTCAAAACCACCCTTTCCCACTTGGCGCCGCGCCAGGCACAAAAATGGCCATATGTCTGGAGATTGGTCCCACGCCCAAAGAGCCAGCAGGGAAAATTATGCCTTGCTCTAAAGCTCTTTGGGAACCGCTTGCATAGCCCCACAGACCTGGGGACTGCAGGCTTTCCTGCTGCCTTCAGCCTCAAAACCACCCTTTCCTACTTGGCGCCGCGCCAGGCACAAAAATGGCCATATGTCTGGAGATTGGTCCCACGCCCAAAGAGCCAGCAGGGAAAACTATGCCTTGCTCTGAAGATCTTTGGAAAACGCTTGCGTAGCCACATAGACCTGGGGGCTGCAGGCTTTCCTGCGCCTTAAGCCTCAAAACCACCCTTTCTCACTTGGCGCCGCGTGGGCACAGAAATGGCCACATGTCTGGAGATTGGCCCCACGCCCAAAGAGCCAGCAGGGAAAATTATGCCTTGCTCTAAAGCTCTTTGGGAACCGCTTGCGTAGCCCCACAGACGTGGGGGCTGCAGGCTTTCTTGCTTCCTTTAAACTCAAAACCACCCTTTCTCACTTGGCGCCGCGCCAGGCCCAAAAATGGCCATATGTCTGGAGATTGGTCCCACGCCCAAAGAGCCAGCAAGGAAAATTATGCCTTGTTCTAAAACTCTTTGGAAACCGCTTGCGTAGCCCCACAGACCTGGGGGCTGCAGGCTTTCCTGCTGCCTTCAGCCTCAAAACCACCCTTTCCCACTTGGCGCCGCGCCAGGCACAAAAATGGCCATATGTCTGGAGATTGGTCCCACGCCCAAAGAGCCAGCAGGGAAAACTATGCCTTGCTCTAAAGCTCTTTGGAAAACGCTTGCGTAGCCGCATAGACCTCGGGGCTGCAGGCTTTCCTGCGCCTTAAGCCTCAAAACCACCCTTTCCCACTTGGCGCCGCGCCGGCACAAAAATGGCCATATGTCTGGAGATTGGCCCCACGCCCAAAGAGCCAGCAGGGGAAATTATGCCTTGCTCTAAAGCTCTTTGGGAACCGCTTGCGTAGCGCCACAGACCTGCGGGCTGCAGGCTTTCCTGCTGCCTTCAGCCTCAAAACCACCCTTTCCCACTTGGTGCCGCGCCTCGCACAAAAATGGCCATATGTCTGGAGATTGGTCCCACGCCCAAAGAGCCAGCAGGGAAAATTATGCCTTGCTCTAAAGCTCTTTGGGAACCGCTTGCGTAGCCCCACAGACCTGGGGGCTGCAGGCTTTCTTGCTGCCTTCAGCCTCAAAACCACCCTTTCCCACTTGGCGCCGCGCCAGGCCCAAAAATGGCCATATGTCTGGGGATTGGTCCCACGCCCAAAGAGCCAGCAGGGAAAACTATGCCTTGTTCTAAAGCTCTTTGGGAACCGCTTGCGTAGCCCCATAGACCTGGGGGCTGCAGGCTTTCCTGCGCCTTAAGCCTCTAAACCACCCTTTCCCACTAGGCGCCGCGCCAGGCACAAAAATGGCCATATGTCTGGAGATTGGCCCCACGCCCAACGAGCCAGCAGGGAAAATTATGCCTTGTTCTAAAGCTCTTTGGGAACCGCTTGCATAGCCCCACAGACCTGGGGGCTGCAGGCTTTCCTGCTGCCTTCAGCCTCAAAACCACCCTTTCCCACTTGGTGCCGCGCCGGCACAGAAATGGCCATGTGTCTGGGGATTGGTCCCACGCCCAAAGAGCCAGCAGGGAAAATTATGCCTTGCTCTAAAGCTCTTTGGGAACTGCTTGCGTAGCCCCACAGACCTGGGGGCTGCAGGCTTTCCTGCTGCCTTCAGCCTCAATACCACCCTTTCCCACTTGGCGCCGCGCCAGGCCCAAAAATGGCCATATGTCTGGAGATTGGCCCCACGCCCAAAGAGCCAGCAGGGAAAATTATGCCTTGCTCTAAAGCTCTTTGGGAACTGCTTGCGTAGCCCCACAGACCTGGGGGCTGCAGGCTTTCCTGCTGCCTTCAGCCTCAATACCACCCTTTCCTACTTGGCGCCGCGCCAGGCCCAAAAATGGCCATATGTCTGGAGATTGGTCCCACGCCCAAAGAGCCAGCAGGGAAAACTATGCCTTGTTCTAAAGCTCTTTGGGAACCGCTTGCGTAGCCCCATAGACCTGGGGGCTGCAGGCTTTCCTGCGCCTTAAGCCTCAAAACCACCCTTTCCCACGTGGCGCCGCGCCAGGCACAAAAATGGCCATATGTCTGGAGATTGGTCCCACGCCCAAAGAGCCAGCAGGGAAAATTATGCCTTGCTCTAAAGCTCTTTGGGAACCGCTTGCGTAGCCCCACAGACCTGGGGCCTGCAGGCTTACCTGCTGCCTTCAGCCTCAAAACCACCCTTTCCTACTTGGCGCCGCGCCAGGCACAAAAATGGCCATATGTCTGGAGATTGGCCCCACGCCCAAAGAGCCAGCAGGGAAAACTATGCCTTGTTCTAAAGCTCTTTGGGAACCGCTTGCATAGCCCCACAGACCTGGGGGCTGCAGGCTTTCTTGCTGCCTTCAGCCTCAAAACCACCCTTTCCCACTTGGCGCCGCGCCTCGCACAAAAATGGCCATACGTCTGGAGATTGGTCCCACGCCCAAAGAGCCAGCAGGGAAAACTATGCCTTGCTCTAAAGCTCTTTGGGAACCGCTTGCGTAGCCCCATAGACCTGGGGCCTGCAGGCTTACCTGCTGACTTCAGCCTCAAAACCACCCTTTCCCACTTGGCGCCGTGCCAGGCACAAAAATGGCCATATGTCTGGGGATTGGTCCCACGCCCAAAGAGCCAGCAGGGAAAACTATGCCTTGTTCTAAAGCTCTTTGGGAACCGCTTGCGTAGCCCCATAGACCCTGGGGGCTGCAGGCTTTCCTGCGCCTTAAGCCTCTAAACCACCCTTTCCCACTTGGCGCCGCGCCAGGCCCAAAAATGGCCATATTTCTGGAGATTGGCCCCACGCCCAAAGAGCCAGCAGGGAAAATTATGCCTTGCTCTAAAGCTCTTTGGGAACCGCTTGCGTAGCCCCACAGACCTGGGGGCTGCAGGCTTTCCTGCTGCTTTCAGCCTCAAAACCACCCTTTCCCACTTGGCGCCGCGCCGGCACAGAAATGGCCATATGTCTGGGAATTGGTCCCACGCCCAAAGAGCCAGCAGGGAAAACTATACCTTGTTCTAAAGCTCTTTGGGAACCGCTTGCGTAGCCCCACAGACGTGGAGGCTGCAGGCTTTCCTGCTGCCTTTAACCTCAAAACAACCCTTTCCCACTTGGCACCGCGCCAGGCACAAAAATGGCCATATGTCTGGAGATTGGTACCCCGCCCAAAGAGCCAGCAGGGAAAATTATGCCTTGCTCTAAAGCTATTTGGGAACTGCTTGCGTAGCCCCAGAGACCTGGGGGCTGCAGGCTTTCCTGCTGCCTTCAGCCTCAATACCACCCTTTCCCACTTGGCGCCGCGCCAGGACCAAAAATGGCCATATGTCTGGAGATTGGTCCCATGCCCAAAGAGCCAGCAGGGAAAATTATGCCTTGTTCTAAAGCTCTTTGGGAACCGCTTGCGTAGCCCCATAGACCTGGGGCCTGCAGGCTTTCCTGCGCCTTAAGCCTCAAAACCACCCTTTCCCACTTGGCTCCGCGCCAGGCACAAAAATGGCCATATGTCTGGAGATTGGCCCCACGCCCAAAGAGCCAGCAGGGAAAATTATGCCTTGCTCTAAAGCTCTTTGGGAACCGCTTGCGTAGCCCCACAGACCTGGGGGCTGCAGGCTTTCCTGCTGCCTTCAGCCTCAAAACCACCCTTTCCCACTTGGCGCCGCGCCAGGCACAAAAATGGCCATATGTCTGGGAATTGGTCCCACGCCCAAACAGCCAGCAGGGAAAACTATGCCTTGTTCTAAAGCTCTTTGGGAACCGCTTGCGTAGCCCCACAGACCTGGGGGCTGCAGGCTTTCCTGCTGCCTTCAGCCTCAAAACCACCCTTTCCCACTTGGCGCCGCGCCGGCACAGAAATGGCCATATGTCTGGGAATTGGTCCCACGCCCAAAGAGCCAGCAGGGAAAACTATGCCTTGTTCTAAAGCTCTTTGGGAACCGCTTGCGTAGCCCCACAGACGTGGGGGCTGCAGGCTTTCTTGCTTCCTTTAAACTAAAAACCACCCTTTCTCACTTGGCGCCGCGCCAGGCCCAAAAATGGCCATATGTCTGGAGATTGGTCCCACGCCCAAAGAGCCAGCAGGGAAAATTATGCCTTGTTCTAAAACTCTTTGGAAACCGCTTGCGTAGCCCCACAGACCTGGGGGCTGCAGGCTTTCCTGCTGCCTTCAGCCTCAAAACCACCCTTTCCCACTGGGCGCCGCGCCAGGCACAAAAATGGCCATATGTCTGGAGATTGGCCCCACGCCCAGAGAGCCAGCAGGGAAAATTATGCCTTGCTCTAAAGCTCTTTGGGAACCGCTTGCGTAGCCCCATAGACCTGGGGGCTGCAGGCTTTCCTGCGCCTTAAGCCTCAAAACCACCCTTTCCCACGTGGCGCCGCGCCAGGCACAAAAATGGCCATATGTCTGGAGATTGGTCCCACGCCCAAAGAGCCAGCAGGGAAAACTATGCCTTGTTCTAAAGCTCTTTGGAAACCGCTTGCGTAGCCCCACAGACCTGGGGGCTGCAGGCTTTCCTGCACCTTAAGCCACAAAACCACCCTTTCCCACTTGGCGCCGCGCCGGCACAGAAATGGCCATATGTCTGGAGATTGGTCCCACACCCAAAGAGCCAGCAGGGAAAACTATGCCTTGTTCTAAAGCTCTTTGGGAACCGCTTGCATAGCCCCACAGACCTGGGGGCTGCAGGCTTTCCTGCTGCCTTAAGCCTCAAAACCACCCTTTCCCACTTGGTGCCGCGCCTCGCACAAAAATGGCCATATGTCTGGAGATTGGTCCCACGCCCAAAGAGCCAGCAGGGAAAACTATGCCTTGCTCTAAAGCTCTTTGGGAACCGCTTGCGTAGCCCCACAGACGTGGGGGCTGCAGGCTTTCCTGCTGCCTTTAAACTCAAAACCACCCTTTCCCACTTGGCGCCGCGCCAGGCCCAAAAATGGCCATATGTCTGGAGATTGGTCCCACGCCCAAAGAGCCAGCAGGGAAAACTATGCCTTGTTCTAAAGCTCTTTGGGAACCGCTTGCGTAGCCCCACAGACCTGGGGGCTGCAGGCTTTCTTGCTGCCTTTAAACTCAAAACCACCCTTTCCCACTTGGCGCCGCGCCTCGCACAAAAATGGCCATACGTCTGGAGATTGGTCCCACGCCCAAAGAGCCAGCAGGGAAAACTATGCCTTGCTCTAAAGCTCTTTGGGAACCGCTTGCGTAGCCCCATAGACCTGGGGGCTGCAGGCTTTCCTGCGCCTTAAGCCTCTAAACCACCCTTTCCCACTTGGCGCCGCGCCAGGCCCAAAAATGGCCATATGTCTGGAGATTGGCCCCACGCCCAAAGAGCCAGCAGGGAAAATTATGCCTTGCTCTAAAGCTCTTTGGGAACCGCTTGCGTAGCCCCATAGACCTGGGGCCTGCAGGCTTTCCTGCGCCTTAAGCCTCTAAACCACCCTTTCCCACGTGGCGCCGCGCCAGGCACAAAAATGGCCATATGTCTGGAGATTGGCCCCACGCCCAAAGAGCCAGCAGGGAAAATTATGCCTTGCTCTAAAGCTCTTTGGGAACCGCTTGCGTAGCCCCACAGACCTGGGGGCTGCAGGCTTTCCTGCTGCCTTCAGCCTCAAAACCACCCTTTCCCACTTGGCGCCGCGCCAGGCACAAAAATGGCCATATGTCTGGGAATTGGTCCCACGCCCAAAGAGCCAGCAGGGAAAACTATGCCTTGTTCTAAAGCTCTTTGGGAACCGCTTGCGTAGCTCCATAGACCTGGGGGCTGCAGGCTTTCCTGCTGCCTTCAGCCTCAAAAACACCCTTTCCCACTTGGCGCCGCGCCGGCACAGAAATGGCCATATGTCTGGGAATTGGTCCCACGCCCAAAGAGCCAGCAGGGAAAACTATGCCTTGTTCTAAAGCTCTTTGGGAACCGCTTGCGTAGCCCCACAGACCTGGGGGCTGCAGGCTTTCCTGCTGCCTTCAGCCTCAAAACCACCCTTTCCCACTTGGCACCGCGCCAGGCACAAAAATGGCCATATGTCTGGAGATTGGTCCCACGCCCAAAGAGCCAGCAGGGAAAATTATGCCTTGCTCTAAAGCTATTTGGGAACTGCTTGCGTAGCCCCACAGACCTGGGGGCTGCAGGCTTTCCTGCTGCCTTCAGCCTCAATACCACCCTTTCCCACTTGGCGCCACGCCAGGCCCAAAAATGGCCATATGTCTGGAGATTGGTTCCATGCCCAAAGAGCCAGCAGGAAAAAATAATGCCTTGTTCTAAAGCTCTTTGGGAACCGCTTGCGTAGCCCCATAGACCTGGGGCCTGCAGGCTTTCCTGCACCTTAAGCCTCAAAACCACCCTTTCCCACTGGGCTCCGCGCCAGGCACAAAAATGGCCATATGTCTGGAGATTGGTCCCACGCCCAAAGAGCCAGCAGGGAAAATTATGCCTTGCTCTAAAGCTCTTTGGGAACCGCTTGCGTAGCCCCACAGACCTGGGGGCTGCAGGCTTACCTGCTGCTTTCAGCCTCAAAACCACCCTTTCCCACTTGGCGCCGCGCCAGGCACAAAAATGGCCATATGTCTGGAGATTGGTCCCACGCCCAAAGAGCCAGCAAGGAAAACTATGCCTTGTTCTAAAGCTCTTTGGGAACCGCTTGCGTAGCCCCACAGACGTTGGGGCTGCAGGCTTTCTTGCTTCCTTTAAACTCAAAACCACCCTTTCTCACTTGGCGCCGCGCCAGGCCCAAAAATGGCCATATGTCTGGAGATTGGTCCCACGCCCAAAGAGCCAGCAAGGAAAATTATGCCTTGCTCTAAAACTCTTTGGAAACCGCTTGCGTAGCCCCACAGACGTGGGAGCTGCAGGCTTTCCTGCTGCCTTCAGCCTCAAAACCACCCTTTCCCACTTGGCGCCGCGCCAGGCACAAAAATGGCCATATGTCTGGAGATTGGTCCCACGCCCAAAGAGCCAGCAGGGAAAACTATGCCTTGCTCTAAAGCTCTTTGTAAAACGCTTGCGTAGCCGCATAGACCTGGGGGCTGCAGGCTTTCCTGCGCCTTAAGCCTCAAAACCACCCTTTCCCACTTGGCGCCGCGTAGGCACAGAAATGGCCATATGTCTGGAGATTGGTCCCACGCCCAAAGAGCCAGCAGGGAAAATTATGCCTTGCTCTAAAGCTCTTTGGGAACCGCTTGCGTAGCGCCACAGACCTGCGGGCTGCAGGCTTTCCTGCTGCTTTCAGCCTTAAAACCACCCTTTCCCACTGGGCGCCGCGCCAGGCACAAAAATGGCCATATGTCTGGAGATTGGTCCCACGCCCAAAGAGCCAGCAGGGAAAATTATGCCTTGCTCTAAAGCTCTTTGGGAACCGCTTGCGTAGCCCCACAGACCTGGGGGCTGCAGGCTTTCTTGCTTCCTTTAAACTAAAAACCACCCTTTCTCACTTGGCGCCGCGCCAGGCCCAAAAATGGCCATATGTCTGGAGATTGGTCCCACGCCCAAAGAGCCAGCAGGGAAAATTATGCCTTGTTCTAAAACTCTTTGGAAACCGCTTGCGTAGCCCCACAGACCTGGGGGCTGCAGGCTTTCCTGCTGCCTTCAGCCTCAAAACCACCCTTTCCCACTTGGCGCCGCGCCAGGCACAAAAATGGCCATATGGCTGGAGATTGGCCCCACGCCCAAAGAGCCAGCAGGGAAAATTATGCCTTGCTCTAAAGCTCTTTGGGAACCGCTTGCGTAGCCCCATAGACCTGGGGGCTGCAGGCTTTCCTGCGCCTTAAGCCTCAAAACCACCCTTTCCCACGTGGCGCCGCGCCAGGCACAAAAATGGCCATATGTCTGGAGATTGGTCCCACGCCCAAAGAGCCAGCAGGGAAAACTATGCCTTGTTCTAAAGCTCTTTGGAAACCGCTTGCGTAGCCCCACAGACCTGGGGGCTGCAGGCTTTCCTGCACCTTAAGCCACAAAACCACCCTTTCCCACTTGGCGCCGCGCCGGCACAGAAATGGCCATATGTCTGGGAATTGGTCCCACGCCCAAAGAGCCAGCAGGGAAAACTATGCCTTGTTCTAAAGCTCTTTGGGAACCGCTTGCATAGCCCCACAGACCTGGGGGCTGCAGGCTTTCCTGCTGCCTTAAGCCTCAAAACCACCCTTTCCCACTTGGTGCCGCGCCTCGCACAAAAATGGCCATATGTCTGGAGATTGGTCCCACGCCCAAAGAGCCAGCAGGGAAAACTATGCCTTGTTCTAAAGCTCTTTGGGAACCGCTTGCGTAGCCCCACAGACCTGGGGGCTGCAGGCTTTCCTGCTGCCTTTAAACTCAAAACCACCCTTTCCCACTTGGCGCCGCGCCAGGCCCAAAAATGGCCATATGTCTGGAGATTGGTCCCACGCCCAAAGAGCCAGCAGGGAAAATTATGCCTTGCTCTAAAGCTCTTTGGGAACCGCTTGCGTAGCCCCACAGACCTGGGGGCTGCAGGCTTTCTTGCTGCCTTCACCCTCAAAACCACCCTTTCCCACTTGGCGCCGCGCCAGGCACAAAAATGGCCATACGTCTGGAGATTGGTCCCACGCCCAAAGAGCCAGCAGGGAAAACTATGCCTTGCTCTAAAGCTCTTTGGGAACCGCTTGCGTAGCCCCATAGACCTGGGGCCTGCAGGCTTACCTGCTGACTTCAGCCTCAAAAGCACCCTTTCCCACTTGGCGCCGCGTAGGCACAGAAATGGCCATATGTCTGGAGATTGGCCCCACGCCCAAAGAGCCAGCAGGGAAAATTATGCCTTGCTCTAAAGCTCTTTGGGAACCGCTTGCGTAGCGCCACAGACCTGGGGGCTGCAGGCTTTCCTGCTGCCTTCAGCCTCAAATCCACCCTTTCCCACTTGGCACCGCGCCAGGCACAAAAATGGCCATATGTCTGGAGATTGGTCCCACGCCCAAAGAGCCAGCAGGGAAAACTATGCCTTGCTCTAAAGCTCTTTGGAAACCGCTTGCGTAGCCCCACAGACGTGGGAGCTGCAGGCTTTCCTGCTGCCTTCAGCCTCAAAACCACCCTTTCCCACTTGGCGCCGCGCCAGGCACAAAAATGGCCATATGTCTGGAGATTGGTCCCACGCCCAAAGAGCCAGCAGGGAAAACTATGCCTTGCTCTAAAGCTCTTTGTAAAACGCTTGCGTAGCCGCATAGACCTGGGGGCTGCAGGCTTTCCTGCGCCTTAAGCCTCAAAACCACCCTTTCCCACTTGGCGCCGCGTAGGCACAGAAATGGCCATATGTCTGGAGATTGGCCCCACGCCCAAAGAGCCAGCAGGGAAAATTATGCCTTGCTCTAAAGCTCTTTGGGAACCGCTTGCGTAGCGCCACAGACCTGCGGGCTGCAGGCTTTCCTGCTGCTTTCAGCCTTAAAACCACCCTTTCCCACTGGGCGCCGCGCCAGGCACAAAAATGGCCATATGTCTGGAGATTGGTCCCACGCCCAAAGAGCCAGCAGGGAAAACTATGCCTTGCTCTAAAGCTCTTTGGGAACCGCTTGCGTAGCCCCACAGACCTGGGGGCTGCAGGCTTTCTTGCTTCCTTTAAACTAAAAACCACCCTTTCTCACTTGGCGCCGCGCCAGGCCCAAAAATGGCCATATGTCTGGAGATTGGTCCCACGCCCAAAGAGCCAGCAGGGAAAATTATGCCTTGTTCTAAAACTCTTTGGAAACCGCTTGCGTAGCCCCACAGACCTGGGGGCTGCAGGCTTTCCTGCTGCCTTCAGCCTCAAAACCACCCTTTCCCACTTGGCGCCGCGCCTCGCACAAAAATGGCCATATGGCTGGAGATTGGCCCCACGCCCAAAGAGCCAGCAGGGAAAATTATGCCTTGCTCTAAAGCTCTTTGGGAACCGCTTGCGTAGCCCCATAGACCTGGGGGCTGCAGGCTTTCCTGCGCCTTAAGCCTCAAAACCACCCTTTCCCACGTGGTGCCGCGCCAGGCACAAAAATGGCCATATGTCTGGAGATTGGTCCCACGCCCAAAGAGCCAGCAGGGAAAACTATGCCTTGTTCTAAAGCTCTTTGGGAACCGCTTGCATAGCCCCACAGACCTGGGGGCTGCAGGCTTTCCTGCTGCCTTAAGCCTCAAAACCACCCTTTCCCACTTGGTGCCGCGCCTCGCACAAAAATGGCCATATGTCTGGAGATTGGTCCCACGCCCAAAGAGCCAGCAGGGAAAACTATGCCTTGTTCTAAAGCTCTTTGGGAACCGCTTGCGTAGCCCCACAGACCTGGGGGCTGCAGGCTTTCCTGCTGCCTTTAAACTCAAAACCACCCTTTCCCACTTGGCGCCGCGCCAGGCCCAAAAATGGCCATATGTCTGGAGATTGGTCCCACGCCCAAAGAGCCAGCAGGGAAAATTATGCCTTGCTCTAAAGCTCTTTGGGAACCGCTTGCGTAGCCCCACAGACCTGGGGGCTGCAGGCTTTCTTGCTGCCTTCACCCTCAAAACCACCCTTTCCCACTTGGCGCCGCGCCAGGCACAAAAATGGCCATATGTCTGGAGATTGGTCCCACGCCCAAAGAGCCAGCAGGGAAAACTATGCCTTGCTCTAAAGCTCTTTGGGAACCGCTTGCGTAGCCCCATAGACCTGGGGCCTGCAGGCTTACCTGCTGACTTCAGCCTCAAAAGCACCCTTTCCCACTTGGCGCCGCGTAGGCACAGAAATGGCCATATGTCTGGAGATTGGTCCCACGCCCAAAGAGCCAGCAGGGAAAATTATGCCTTGCTCTAAAGCTCTTTGGGAACCGCTTGCGTAGCGCCAGAGACCTGCGGGCTGCAGGCTTTCCTGCTGCTTTCAGCCTTAAAACCACCCTTTCCCACTGGGCGCCGCACCAGGCACAAAAATGGCCATATGTCTGGAGATTGGTCCCACGCCCAAAGAGCCAGCAGGGAAAATTATGCCTTGCTCTAAAGCTCTTTGGGAACCGCTTGCGTAGCCCCACAGACCTGGGGGCTGCAGGCTTTCCTGCTGCCTTCAGCCTCAAAACCACCCTTTCCCACTAGGCGCCGCGCCAGGCACAAAAATGGCCATATGTCTGGAGATTGGTCCCACGCCCAAAGAGCCAGCAGGGAAAACTATGCCTTGTTCTAAAGCTCTTTGGGAACCGCTTGCGTAGCCCCACAGACGTGGGGGCTGCAGGCTTTCTTGCTTCCTTTAAACTCAAAACCACCCTTTCTCACTTGGCGCCGCGCCAGGCCCAAAAATGGCCATATGTCTGGAGATTGGTCCCACGCCCAAAGAGCCAGCAGGGAAAACTATGCCTTGTTCTAAAGCTCTTTGGGAACCGCTTGCATAGCCCCACAGACCTGGGGGCTGCAGGCTTTCCTGCTGCCTTAAGCCTCAAAACCACCCTTTCCCACTTGGTGCCACGCCTCGCACAAAAATGGCCATATGTCTGGAGATTGGTCCCACGCCCAAAGAGCCAGCAGGGAAAACTATGCCTTGTTCTAAAGCTCTTTGGGAACCGCTTGCGTAGCCCCACAGACGTGGGGGCTGCAGGCTTTCCTGCTGCCTTTAAACTCAAAACCACCCTTTCCCACTTGGCGCCGCGCCAGGCCCAAAAATGGCCATATGTCTGGAGATTGGTCCCACGCCCAAAGAGCCAGCAGGGAAAATTATGCCTTGCTCTAAAGCTCTTTGGGAACCGCTTGCGTAGCCCCACAGACCTGGGGGCTGCAGGCTTTCTTGCTGCCTTCAGCCTCAAAACCACCCTTTCCCACTTGGCGCCGCGCCAGGCACAAAAATGGCCATACGTCTGGAGATTGGTCCCACGCCCAAAGAGCCAGCAGGGAAAACTATGCCTTGCTCTAAAGCTCTTTGGGAACCGCTTGCGTAGCCCCATAGACCTGGGGCCTGCAGGCTTACCTGCTGACTTCAGCCTCAAAAGCACCCTTTCCCACTTGGCGCCGCGTAGGCACAGAAATGGCCATATGTCTGGAGATTGGTCCCACGCCCAAAGAGCCAGCAGGGAAAATTATGCCTTGCTCTAAAGCTCTTTGGGAACCGCTTGCGTAGCGCCACAGACCTGCGGGCTGCAGGCTTTCCTGCTGCCTTCAGCCTCAAAACCACCCTTTCCCACTTGGCGCCGCGCCAGGCACAAAAATGGCCATATGTCTGGAGATTGGCCCCACGCCCAAAGAGCCAGCAGGGAAAATTATGCCTTGCTCTAAAGCTCTTTGGGAACCGCTTGCGTAGCCCCATAGACCTGGGGGCTGCAGGCTTTCCTACGCCTTCAGCCTCAAAACCACCCTTTCCCACGTGGCGCCGCGCCAGGCACAAAAATGGCCATATGTCTGGAGATTGGTCCCACGCCCAAAGAGCCAGCAGGGAAAACTATGCCTTGTTCTAAAGCTCTTTGGAAACCGCTTGCGTAGCCCCACAGACCTGGGGGCTGCAGGCTTTCCTGCACCTTAAGCCACAAAACCACCCTTTCCCACTTGGCGCCGCGCCGGCACAGAAATGGCCATATGTCTGGAGATTGGTCCCACGCCCAAAGAGCCAGCAGGGAAAACTATGCCTTGTTCAAAAGCTCTTTGGGAACCGCTTGCATAGCCCCACAGACCTGGGGGCTGCAGGCTTTCCTGCTGCCTTAAGCCTCAAAACCACCCTTTCCCACTTGGTGCCGCGCCTCGCACAAAAATGGCCATATGTCTGGAGATTGGTCCCACGCCCAAAGAGCCAGCAGGGAAAATTATGCCTTGCTCTAAAGCTCTTTGGAAACCGCTTGCGTAGCCCCACAGACCTGGGGGCTGCAGGCTTTCCTGCTGCCTTTAAACTCAAAACCACCCTTTCCCACTTGGCGCCGCGACAGGCCCAAAAATGGCCATACGTCTGGAGATTGGTCCCACGCCCAAAGAGCCAGCAGGGAAAACTATGCCTTGCTCTAAAGCTCTTTGGGAACCGCTTGCGTAGCCCCATAGACCTGGGGCCTGCAGGCTTACCTGCTGACTTCAGCCTCAAAAGCACCCTTTCCCACTTGGCGCCGCGCCTCGCACAAAAATGGCCATATGTCTGGGGATTGGCCCCACGCCCAAAGAGCCAGCAGGGAAAATTATGCCTTGCTCTAAAGCTCTTTGGGAACCGCTTGCGTAGCGCCACAGACCTGCGGGCTGCAGGCTTTCCTGCTGCTTTCAGCCTTAAAACCACCCTTTCCCACTGGGCGCCGCGCCAGGCACAAAAATGGCCATATGTCTGGAGATTGGTCCCACGCCCAAAGAGCCAGCAGGGAAAATCATGCCTTGCTCTAAAGCTCTTTGGGAACCGCTTGCGTAGCCCCACACACCTGGGGGCTGCAGGCTTTCCTGCTGCCTTCAGCCTCAAAACCACCCTTTCCCACTAGGCGCCGCGCCAGGCACAAAAATGGCCATATGTCTGGAGATTGGTCCCACGCCCAAAGAGCCAGCAGGGAAAACTATGCCTTGTTCTAAAGCTCTTTGGGAACCGCTTGCGTAGCCCCACAGACGTGGGGGCTGCTAGCTTTCTTGCTTCCTTTAAACTAAAAACCACCCTTTCTCACTTGGCGCCGCGCCAGGCACAGAAATGGCCATATGTATGGAGATTGGTCCCACGCCCAAAGAGCCAGCAGGGAAAACTATGCCTTGTTCTAAAGCTCTTTGGGAACCGCTTGCATAGCCCCACAGACCTGGGGGCTGCAGGCTTTCCTGCTGCCTTAAGCCTCAAAACCACCCTTTCCCACTTGGTGCCACGCCTCGCACAAAAATGGCCATATGTCTGGAGATTGGTCCCACGCCCAAAGAGCCAGCAGGGAAAACTATGCCTTGTTCTAAAGCTCTTTGGGAACCGCTTGCGTAGCCCCACAGACGTGGGGGCTGCAGGCTTTCCTGCTGCCTTTAAACTCAAAACCACCCTTTCCCACTTGGCGCCGCGCCAGGCACAAAAATGGCCATATGTCTGGAGATTGGTCCCACGCCCAAAGAGCCAGCAGGGAAAATTATGCCTTGTTCTAAAGCTCTTTGGGAACCGCTTGCGTAGCCCCACAGACGTGGGGGCTGCAGGCTTTCCTGCTGCCTTTAAACTCAAAACAACCCTTTCCCACTTGGCGCCGCGCCAGGCCCAAAAATGGCCATATGTCTGGAGATTGGTCCCACGCCCAAAGAGCCAGCAGGGAAAATTATGCCTTGCTCTAAAGCTCTTTGGGAACCGCTTGCGTAGCCCCACAGACCTGGGGGCTGCAGGCTTTCTTGCTGCCTTCAGCCTCAAAACCACCCTTTCCCACTTGGCGCCGCGCCTCGCACAAAAATGGCCATACGTCTGGAGATTGGTCCCACGCCCAAAGAGCCAGCAGGGAAAACTATGCCTTGCTCTAAAGCTCTTTGGGAACCGCTTGCGTAGCCCCATAGACCTGGGGCCTGCAGGCTTACCTGCTGACTTCAGCCTCAAAAGCACCCTTTCCCACTTGGCGCCGTGCCAGGCACAAAAATGGCCATATGTCTGGAGATTGGTCCCACGCCCAAAGAGCCATGAGGGAAAACTATGCCTTGCTCTAAAGCTCTTTGGGAACCGCTTGCGTAGCCCCATAGACCTGGGGGCTGCAGGCTTTCCTGCGCCTTAAACCTCAAAACCACCCTTTCCCACTTGGCGCCGCGCCAGGCACAAAAATGGCCATATGTCTGGAGATTGGTCCCACGCCCAAAGAGCCAGCAGGGAAAATTATGCCTTGCTCTAAAGCTCTTTGGGAACCGCTTGCGTAGCCCCACAGACCTGGGGGCTGCAGGCTTTCCTGCTGCCTTCAGCCTCAAAACCACCCTTTCCCACTAGGCGCCGCGCCAGGCACAAAAATGGCCATATGTCTGGAGATTGGTCCCACGCCCAAAGAGCCAGCAGGGAAAACTATGCCTTGTTCTAAAGCTCTTTGGGAACCGCTTGCGTAGCCCCACAGACGTGGGGGCTGCAGGCTTTCTTGTTTCCTTTAATCTCAAAACCACCCTTTCTCACTTGGCGCCGCGCCAGGCCCAAAAATGGCCATATGTCTGGAGATTGGTCCCACGCCCAAAGAGCCAGCAAGGAAAATTATGCCTTGTTCTAAAACTCTTTGGAAACCGCTTGCGTAGCCCCACAGACCTGGGGCCTGCAGGCTTTCCTGCTGCCTTAAGCCTCAAAACCACCCTTTCCCACTTGGCGCCGCGCCAGGCACAAAAATGGCCATATGTCTGGAGATTGGCCCCACGCCCAAAGAGCCAGCAGGGAAAATTATGCCTTGCTCTAAAGCTCTTTGGGAACCGCTTGCGTAGCCCCATAGACCTGGGGGCTGCAGGCTTTCCTGCGCCTTAAGCCTCAAAACCACCCTTTCCCACGTGGCGCCGCGCCAGGCACAAAAATGGCCATATGTCTGGAGATTGGTCCCACGCCCAAAGAGCCAGCAGGGAAAACTATGCCTTGTTCTAAAGCTCTTTGGAAACCGCTTGCGTAGCCCCACAGACCTGGGGGCTGCAGGCTTTCCTGCACCTTAAGCCACAAAACCACCCTTTCCCACTTGGCGCCGCGCCGGCACAGAAATGGCCATATGTCTGGAGATTGGTCCCACGCCCAAAGAGCCAGCAGGGAAAACTATGCCTTGTTCTAAAGCTCTTTGGGAACCGCTTGCGTAGCCCCACAGACGTGGGGGCTGCAGGCTTTCCTGCTGCCTTTAAACTCAAAACCACCCTTTCCCACTTGGCGCCGCGCCAGGCCCAAAAATGGCCATATGTCTGGAGATTGGTCCCACGCCCAAAGAGCCAGCAGGGAAAATTATGCCTTGCTCTAAAGCTCTTTGGGAACCGCTTGCGTAGCCCCACAGACCTGGGGGCTGCAGGCTTTCTTGCTGCCTTCAGCCTCAAAACCACCCTTTCCCACTTGGCGCCGCGCCAGGCACAAAAATGGCCATACGTCTGGAGATTGGTCCCACGCCCAAAGAGCCAGCAGGGAAAACTATGCCTTGCTCTAAAGCTCTTTGGGAACCGCTTGCGTAGCCCCATAGACCTGGGGCCTGCAGGCTTACCTGCTGACTTCAGCCTCAAAAGCACCCTTTCCCACTTGGCGCCGCGCCTCGCACAAAAATGGCCATATGTCTGGGGATTGGTCCCACGCCCAAAGAGCCAGCAGGGAAAACTATGCCTTGTTCTAAAGCTCTTTGGGAACCGCTTGCGTAGCCCCACAGACGTGGGGGCTGCAGGCTTTCCTGCTGCCTTTAAACTCAAAACCACCCTTTCCCACTTGGCGCCGCGCCAGGCCCAAAAATGGCCATATGTCTGGAGATTGGTCCCACGCCCAAAGAGCCAGCAGGGAAAATTATGCCTTGCTCTAAAGCTCTTTGGGAACCGCTTGCGTAGCCCCACAGACCTGGGGGCTGCAGGCTTTCTTGCTGCCTTCAGCCTCAAAACCACCCTTTCCCACTTGGCGCCGCGCCAGGCACAAAAATGGCCATATGTCTGGAGATTGGTCCCACGCCCAAAGAGCCAGCAGGGAAAACTATGCCTTGCTCTAAAGCTCTTTGGGAACCGCTTCCGTAGCCCCATAGACCTGGGGGCTGCAGGCTTTCCTGCGCCTTCAGCCTCTAAACCACCCTTTCCCACTTGGCGCCGCGCCAGGCACAAAAATGGCCATATGTCTGGAGATTGGTCCCACGCCCAAAGAGCCAGCAGGGAAAATTATGCCTTGCTCTAAAGCTCTTTGGGAACCGCTTGCGTAGCCCCACAGACCTGGGGGCTGCAGGCTTTCTTGCTGCCTTCAGCCTCAAAACCACCCTTTCCCACTTGGCGCCGCGCCAGGCACAAAAATGGCCATACGTCTGGAGATTGGTCCCACGCCCAAAGAGCCAGCAGGGAAAACTATGCCTTGCTCTAAAGCTCTTTGGGAACCGCTTGCGTAGCCCCAGAGACCTGGGGGCTGCAGGCTTTCCTGCGCCTTCAGCCTCTAAACCACCCTTTCCCACTTGGCGCCGCGCCAGGCCCAAAAATGGCCATATGTCTGGAGATTGGTCCCACGCCCAAAGAGCCAGCAAGGAAAATTATGCCTTGTTCTAAAACTCTTTGGAAACCGCTTGCGTAGCCCCACAGACCTGGGGGCTGCAGGCTTTCCTGCTGCCTTCAGCCTCAAAACCACCCTTTCCCACTTGGCGCCGCGCCTCGCACAAAAATGGCCATATGTCTGGAGATTGGCCCCACGCCCAAAGAGCCAGCAGGGAAAATTATGCCTTGCTCTAAAGCTCTTTGGGAACCGCTGGCGTAGCCCCATAGACCTGGGGGCTGCAGGCTTTCCTGCGCCTTAAGCCTCAAAACCACCCTTTCCCACGTGGCGCCGCGCCAGGCACAAAAATGGCCATATGTCTGGAGATTGGTCCCACGCCCAAAGAGCCAGCAGGGAAAACTATGCCTTGTTCTAAAGCTCTTTGGAAACCGCTTGCGTAGCCCCACAGACCTGGGGGCTGCAGGCTTTCCTGCACCTTAAGCCACAAAACCACCCTTTCCCACTTGGCGCCGCGCCGGCACAGAAATGGCCATATGTCTGGAGATTGGTCCCACGCCCAAAGAGCCAGCAGGGAAAGCTATGCCTTGTTCTAAAGCTCTTTGGGAACCGCTTGCGTAGCCCCACAGACGTGGGGGCTGCAGGCTTTCCTGCTGCCTTTAAACTCAAAACCACCCTTTCCCACTTGGCGCCGCGCCAGGCACAAAAATGGCCATATGTCTGGAGATTGGTCCCACGCCCAAAGAGCCAGCAGGGAAAATTATGCCTTGCTCTAAAGCTCTTTGGGAACCGCTTGCGTAGCCCCACAGACCTGGGGGCTGCAGGCTTTCTTGCTGCCTTCAGCCTCAAAACCACCCTTTCCCACTTGGCGCCGCGCCTCGCACAAAAATGGCCATACGTCTGGAGATTGGTCCCACGCCCAAAGAGCCAGCAGGGAAAACTATGCCTTGCTCTAAAGCTCTTTGGGAACCGCTTGCGTAGCCCCATAGACCTGGGGCCTGCAGGCTTACCTGCTGACTTCAGCCTCAAAAGCACCCTTTCCCACTTGGCGCCGCGCCTCGCACAAAAATGGCCATACGTCTGGAGATTGGTCCCACGCCCAAAGAGCCAGCAGGGAAAACTATGCCTTGCTCTAAAGCTCTTTGGGAACCGCTTGCGTAGCCCCATAGACCTGGGGCCTGCAGGCTTACCTGCTGCCTTTAAACTCAAAACCACCCTTTACCACTTGGCGCCGCGCCAGGCCCAAAAATGGCCATATGTCTGGAGATTGGTCCCACGCCCAAAGAGCCAGCAGGGAAAATTATGCCTTGCTCTAAAGCTCTTTGGGAACCGCTTGCGTAGCCCCACAGACCTGGGGGCTGCAGGCTTTCTTGCTGCCTTCAGCCTCAAAACCACCCTTTCCCACTTGGCGCCGCGCCAGGCACAAAAATGGCCATACGTCTGAAGATTGGTCCCACGCCCAAAGAGCCAGCAGGGAAAACTATGCCTTGCTCTAAAGCTCTTTGGGAACCGCTTCCGTAGCCCCATAGACCTGGGGGCTGCAGGCTTTCCTGCGCCTTCAGCCTCTAAACCACCCTTTCCCACTTGGCACCGCGCCAGGCACAAAAATGGCCATATGTCTGGAGATTGGTCCCACGCCCAAAGAGCCAGCAGGGAAAACTATGCCTTGTTCTAAAGCTCTTTGGGAACCGCTTGCGTAGCCCCACAGACGTGGGGGCTGCAGGCTTTCCTGCTGCCTTTAAACTCAAAACCACCCTTTCCCACTTGGCGCCGCGCCAGGCACAAAAATGGCCATATGTCTGGAGATTGGTCCCACGCCCAAAGAGCCAGCAGGGAAAATTATGCCTTGCTCTAAAGCTCTTTGGGAACCGCTTGCGTAGCCCCACAGACCTGGGGGCTGCAGGCTTTCTTGCTGCCTTCAGCCTCAAAACCACCCTTTCCCACTTGGCGCCGCGCCAGGCACAAAAATGGCCATACGTCTGGAGATTGGTCCCACGCCCAAAGAGCCAGCAGGGAAAACTATGCCTTGCTCTAAAGCTCTTTGGGAACCGCTTGCGTAGCCCCAGAGACCTGGGGGCTGCAGGCTTTCCTGCGCCTTCAGCCTCTAAACCACCCTTTCCCACTTGGCGCCGCGCCAGGCCCAAAAATGGCCATATGTCTGGAGATTGGTCCCACGCCCAAAGAGCCAGCAAGGAAAATTATGCCTTGTTCTAAAACTCTTTGGAAACCGCTTGCGTAGCCCCACAGACCTGGGGGCTGCAGGCTTTCCTGCGCCTTAAGCCTCAAAACCACCCTTTCCCACGTGGCGCCGCGCCTCGCACAAAAATGGCCATATGTCTGGAGATTGGTCCCACGCCCAAAGAGCCAGCAGGGAAAACTATGCCTTGTTCTAAAGCTCTTTGGAAACCGCTTGCGTAGCCCCACAGACCTGGGGGCTGCAGGCTTTCCTGCACCTTAAGCCACAAAACCACCCTTTCCCACTTGGCGCCGCGCCGGCACAGAAATGGCCATATGTCTGGAGATTGGTCCCACGCCCAAAGAGCCAGCAGGGAAAACTATGCCTTGTTCTAAAGCTCTTTGGGAACCGCTTGCATAGCCCCACAGACCTGGGGGCTGCAGGCTTTCCTGCTGCCTTAAGCCTCAAAACCACCCTTTCCCACTTGGTGCCGCGCCTCGCACAAAAATGGCCATATGTCTGGAGATTGGTCCCACGCCCAAAGAGCCAGCAGGGAAAGCTATGCCTTGTTCTAAAGCTCTTTGGGAACCGCTTGCGTAGCCCCACAGACGTGGGGGCTGCAGGCTTTCCTGCTGCCTTTAAACTCAAAACCACCCTTTCCCACTTGGCGCCGCGCCAGGCACAAAAATGGCCATATGTCTGGAGATTGGTCCCACGCCCAAAGAGCCAGCAGGGAAAATTATGCCTTGCTCTAAAGCTCTTTGGGAACCGCTTGCGTAGCCCCACAGACCTGGGGGCTGCAGGCTTTCTTGCTGCCTTCAGCCTCAAAACCACCCTTTCCCACTTGGCGCCGCGCCTCGCACAAAAATGGCCATACGTCTGGAGATTGGTCCCACGCCCAAAGAGCCAGCAGGGAAAATTATGCCTTGTTCTAAAGCTCTTTGGGAACCGCTTGCGTAGCCCCATAGACCTGGGGCCTGCAGGCTTACCTGCTGACTTCAGCCTCAAAAGCACCCTTTCCCACTTGGCGCCGCGCCTCGCACAAAAATGGCCATACGTCTGGAGATTGGTCCCACGCCCAAAGAGCCAGCAGGGAAAACTATGCCTTGCTCTAAAGCTCTTTGGGAAACGCTTGCGTAGCCCCATAGACCTGGGGCCTGCAGGCTTACCTGCTGACTTCAGCCTCAAAACCACCCTTTCCCACTGGGCGCCGCGCCAGGCACAAAAATGGCCATATGTCTGGAGATTGGTCCCACGCCCAAAGAGCCAGCAGGGAAAACTATGCCTTGTTCTAAAGCTCTTTGGAAACCGCTTGCGTAGCCCCACAGACCTGGGGGCTGCAGGCTTTCCTGCACCTTAAACCTCAAAACCACCCTTTCCCACTTGGCGCCGCGCCAGGCACAAAAATGGCCATATGTCTGGAGATTGGTCCCACGCCCAAAGAGCCAGCAGGGAAAACTATGCCTTGTTCTAAAGCTCTTTGGGAACCGCTTGCATAGCCCCACAGACCTGGGGCCTGCAGGCTTTCCTGCTGCCTTCAGCCTCAAAACCACCCTTTCCCACTTGGTGCCGCGCCTCGCACAAAAATGGCCATATGTCTGGAGATTGGTCCCACGCCCAAAGAGCCAGCAGGGAAAACTATGCCTTGTTCTAAAGCTCTTTGGGAACTGCTTGCGTAGCCCCACAGACCTGGGGGCTGCAGGCTTTCCTGCTGCCTTTAAACTCAAAACCACCCTTTCCCATTTGGCGCCGCGCCAGGCCCAAAAATGGCCATATGTCTGGAGATTGGTCCCACGCCCAAAGAGCCAGCAGGGAAAATTATGCCTTGTTCTAAAGCTCTTTGGGAACCGCTTGCATAACCCCACAGACCTGAGCCCTGCAGGCTTTCCTGCAGCCTTCAGCCTCAAAACCACCCTTTCCCACTTGGCGCCGCGCCAGGCCCAAAAATGGCCATATGTCTGGAGATTGGTCCCACGCCCAAAGAGCCAGCAGGGAAAATTATGCCTTGCTCTAAAGCTCTTTGGGAACCGCTTGCGTAGCCCCACAGACCTGGGGGCTGCAGGGTTTCTTGCTGCCTTCAGCCTCAAAACCACCCTTTCCCACTTGGCGCCGCGCCTCGCACAAAAATGGCCATACGTCTGGAGATTGGTCCCACGCCCAAAGAGCCAGCAGGGAAAACTATGCCTTGTTCTAAAGCTCTTTGGGAACCGCTTGCGTAGCCCCATAGACCTGGGGGCTGCAGGCTTTCCTGCGCCTTAAGCCTCAAAACCACCCTTTCCCACGTGGCGCCGCGCCAGGCACAAAAATGGCCATATGTCTGGAGATTGGCCCCACGCCCAAAGAGCCAGCAGGGAAAATTATGCCTTGCTCTAAAGCTCTTTGGGAACCGCTTGCGTAGCCCCACAGACCTGGGGGCTGCAGGCTTTCCTGCTGCCTTCAGCCTCAAAACCACCCTTTCCCACTTGGCGCCGCGCCAGGCACAAAAATGGCCATATGTCTGGAGATTGGTCCCACGCCCAAAGAGCCAGCAGGGAAAACTATGCCTTGTTCTAAAGCTCTTTGGAAACCGCTTGCGTAGCCCCATAGACCTGGGGGCTGCAGGCTTTCCTGCACCTTAAACCTCAAAACCACCTTTTCCCACTTGGCGCCGCGCCAGGCACAAAAATGGCCATATGTCTGGAGATTGGTCCCAAGCCCAAAGAGCCAGCAGGGAAAACTATGCCTTGTTCTAAAACTCTTTGGAAACCGCTTGCATAGCCCCACAGACCTGAGCCCTGCAGGCTTTCCTGCAGCCTTCAGCCTCAAAACCACCCTTTCCCACTTGGCGCCGCGCCAGGCACAAAAATGGCCATATGTCTGGAGATTGGCCCCACGCCCAAAGAGCCAGCAGGGAAAATTATGCCTTGCTCTAAAGCTCTTTGGGAACCGCTTGCGTAGATTCACAGACCTGGGGGCTGCAGGCTTTCCCGCTGCCTTCAGCCTCAAAACCACCCTTTCCCAGTTGGTGCCGCGCCAGGCCCAGAAATGGCCATATGTCTGGAGATTGGTCCCACGCCCAAAGAGCCAGCAGGGAAAATTAAGCCTTGCTCTAAAGCTCTTTGGGAACTGCTTGCGTATCCCCACATACCTGGGTGCTGCAGGCTTTGCTGCTGCCTTAAGCCTCAAAACCACCCTTTCCCACATAGCGCCGCGCAGGCACAAATATGGCCATATGTCTGGAGATTGGTCCCACGCCCAAAGAGCCAGCAGGGAAAACTATGACTTGTTCTAAAGCTCTTTGGGAACCGCTTGCGTAGCCCCACAGACCTGGGGGCTGCAGGCTTTCCTGCTGCCTTCACCCTCAAAACCACCCTTTCCCACTTGGCGCCGCGCCAGGCACAAAAATGGCCATATGTCTGGAGATTGGTCCCACGCCCAAAGAGCCAGCAGGGAAAACTATGCCTTGCTCTAAAGCTCTTTGGGAACCGCTTGCATAGCCCCACAGACCTGGGGGCTGCAGGCTTTCCTGCTGCCTTAAGCCTCAAAACCACCCTTTCCCACTTGGTGCCACGCCTCGCACAAAAATGGCCATATGTCTGGAGATTGGTCCCACGCCCAAAGAGCCAGCAGGGAAAACTATGCCTTGTTCTAAAGCTCTTTGGGAACCGCTTGCGTAGCCCCACAGACGTGGGGGCTGCAGGCTTTCCTGCTGCCTTTAAACTCAAAACCACCCTTTCCCACTTGGCGCCGCGCCAGGCCCAAAAATGGTCATATGTCTGGAGATTGGTCCCACGCCCAAAGAGCCAGCAGGGAAAATTATGCCTTGCTCTAAAGCTCTTTGGAAACCGCTTGCGTAGCCCCACAGACCTGGGGGCTGCAGGCTTTCTTGCTGCCTTTAAACTCAAAACCACCCTTTCCCACTTGGCGCCGCACCTCGCACAAAAATGGCCATATGTCTGGAGATTGGTCCCACGCCCAAAGAGCCAGCAGGGAAAACTATGCCTTGCTCTAAAGCTCTTTGGGAACCGCTTGCGTAGCCCCACAGACCTGGGGCCTGCAGGCTTACCTGCTGCCTTCAGCCTCAAAACCACCCTTTCCCACTTGGCTCCGCGCCAGGCACAAAAATGGCCATATGTCTGGAGATTGGTCCCATGCCCAAAGAGCCAGCAGGGAAAATTATGCCTTGTTCTAAAGCTCTTTGGGAACTGCTTGCGTAGCCCCACAGACCTGGGGGCTGCAGGCTTTCCTGCTGCCTTCAGCCTCAAAACCACCCTTTCCCACTTGGCGCCGCGCCAGGCCCAAAAATGGCCATATGTCTGGAGATTGGTCCCACGCCCAAAGAGCCAGCAGGGCAAATTATGCCTTGTTCTAAAGCTCTTTGGGAACCGCTTGCGTAGCCCCATAGACCTGGGGGCTGCAGGCTTTCCTGCGCCTTAAGCCTCAAAACCACCCTTTCCCACTGGGCTCCGCGCCAGGCACAAAAATGGCCATATGTCTGGAGATTGGTCCCACGCCCAAAGAGCCAGCAGGGAAAATTGTGCCTTGTTCTAAAGCTCTTTGGGAACCGCTTGCATAACCCCACAGACCTGAGCCCTGCAGGCATTCCTTCAGCCTTCAGCCACAAAACCACCCTTTCCCACTTGGCGCCGTGCCAGGCACAAAAATGGCCATATGTCTGGAGATTTGTCCCACGCCCAAAGAGCCAGCAGGGAAAACTATGCCTTGCTCTAAAGCTCTTTGGGAACCTCTTGCGTAGCCCCACAGACCTGGGGGCTGCAGGCTTTCCTGCGCCTTAAGCCTCAAAACCACCCTTTCCCACTTGGCGCCGCGCCAGTCACAAAAATGGCCATATGTCTGGAGATTGGTCCCACGCCCAAAGAGCCAGCAGGGAAAACTATGCCTTGTTCTAAAGCTCTTTGGGAACCGCTTGCGTAGCCGCATAGACCTGGGGGCTGCAGGCTTTCCTGCTGCCATCAGCCTCAAAACCACCCTTTCCCACTTGGCGCGGCGCCGGCACAAAAATGGCCATATGTCTGGGGATTGGTCCCACGCCCAAAGAGCCAGCAGGGAAAAAAATGCCTTGCTCTAAAGCTCCTTGGGAACTGCTTGCGTCTCCCCACAGACGTGGGGGCTGCAGGCTTTCCTGCTGCCTTTAAACTCAAAACCACCCTTTCCCACTTGGCGCCGCGCCAGGCACAAAAATGGCCATATGTCTGGAGATTGGTCCCACGCCCAAAGAGCCAGCAGGGAAAATTATGCCTTGCTCTAAAGCTCTTTGGGAACCGCTTGCGTAGCCCCACAGACCTGGGGGCTGCAGGCTTTCTTGCTGCCTTCAGCCTCAAAACCACCCTTTCCTCTTGGCGCCGCGCCTCGCACAAAAATGGGCATACGTCTGGAGATTGGTCCCACGCCCAAAGAGCCAGCAGGGAAAACTATGCCTTGCTCTAAAGCTCTTTGGGAACCGCTTGCGTAGCCCCATAGACCTGGGGCCTGCAGGCTTACCTGCTGACTTCAGCCTCAAAAGCACCCTTTCCCACTTGGCGCCGCGCCTCGCACAAAAATGGCCATACGTCTGGAGATTGGTCCCACGCCCAAAGAGCCAGCAGGGAAAACTATGCCTTGCTCTAAAGCTCTTTGGGAACCGCTTGCGTAGCCCCATAGACCTGGGGCCTGCAGGCTTACCTGCTGACTTCAGCCTCAAAACCACCCTTTCCCACTGGGCGCCGCGCCAGGCACAAAAATGGCCATATGTCTGGAGATTGGTCCCACGCCCAAAGAGCCAGCAGGGAAAACTATGTCTTGTTCTAAAGCTCTTTGGAAACCGCTTGCGTAGCCCCACAGACCTGGGGGCTGCAGGCTTTCCTGCACCTTAAACCTCAAAACCACCCTTTCCCACTTGGCGCCGCGCCAGGCACAAAAATGGCCATATGTCTGGAGATTGGTCCCACGCCCAAAGAGCCAGCAGGGAAAACTATGCCTTGTTCTAAAGCTCTTTGGGAACCGCTTGCATAGCCCCACAGACCTGGGGCCTGCAGGCTTTCCTGCTGCCTTCAGCCTCAAAACCACCCTTTCCCACTTGGTGCCGCGCCTCGCACAAAAATGGCCATATGTCTGGAGATTGGTCCCACGCCCAAAGAGCCAGCAGGGAAAACTATGCCTTGTTCTAAAGCTCTTTGGGAACTGCTTGCGTAGCCCCACAGACCTGGGGGCTGCAGGCTTTCCTGCTGCCTTTAAACTCAAAACCACCCTTTCCCATTTGGCGCCGCGCCAGGCCCAAAAATGGCCATATGTCTGGAGATTGGTCCCACGCCCAAAGAGCCAGCAGGGAAAATTATGCCTTGTTCTAAAGCTCTTTGGGAACCGCTTGCATAACCCCACAGACCTGAGCCCTGCAGGCTTTCCTGCAGCCTTCAGCCTCAAAACCACCCTTTCCCACTTGGCGCCGCGCCAGGCCCAAAAATGGCCATATGTCTGGAGATTGGTCCCACGCCCAAAGAGCCAGCAGGGAAAATTATGCCTTGCTCTAAAGCTCTTTGGGAACCGCTTGCGTAGCCCCACAGACCTGGGGGCTGCAGGGTTTCTTGCTGCCTTCAGCCTCAAAACCACCCTTTCCCACTTGGCGCCGCGCCTCGCACAAAAATGGCCATACGTCTGGAGATTGGTCCCACGCCCAAAGAGCCAGCAGGGAAAACTATGCCTTGTTCTAAAGCTCTTTGGGAACCGCTTGCGTAGCCCCATAGACCTGGGGGCTGCAGGCTTTCCTGCGCCTTAAGCCTCAAAACCACCCTTTCCCACGTGGCGCCGCGCCAGGCACAAAAATGGCCATATGTCTGGAGATTGGCCCCACGCCCAAAGAGCCAGCAGGGAAAATTATGCCTTGCTCTAAAGCTCTTTGGGAACCGCTTGCGTAGCCCCACAGACCTGGGGGCTGCAGGCTTTCCTGCTGCCTTCAGCCTCAAAACCACCCTTTCCCACTTGGCGCCGCGCCAGGCACAAAAATGGCCATATGTCTGGGGATTGGTCCCACGCCCAAAGAGCCAGCAGGGAAAACTATGCCTTGCTCTAAAGCTCTTTGGGAACCGCTTGCGTAGCGCCACAGACGTGGGGGCTGCAGGCTTTCCTGCTGCCTTCAGCCTCAAAACCACCCTTTCCCACTGGGCGCCGCGCCAGGCACAAAAATGGCCATATGTCTGGAGATTGGTCCCACGCCCAAAGAGCCAGCAGGGAAAACTATGCCTTGTTCTAAAGCTCTTTGGAAACCGCTTGCGTAGCCCCATAGACCTGGGGGCTGCAGGCTTTCCTGCACCTTAAACCTCAAAACCACCTTTTCCCACTTGGCGCCGCGCCAGGCACAAAAATGGCCATATGTCTGGAGATTGGTCCCAAGCCCAAAGAGCCAGCAGGGAAAACTATGCCTTGTTCTAAAACTCTTTGGAAACCGCTTGCATAGCCCCACAGACCTGAGCCCTGCAGGCTTTCCTGCAGCCTTCAGCCTCAAAACCACCCTTTCCCACTTGGCGCCGCGCCAGGCACAAAAATGGCCATATGTCTGGAGATTGGCCCCACGCCCAAAGAGCCAGCAGGGAAAATTATGCCTTGCTCTAAAGCTGTTTGGGAACCGCTTGCGTAGATTCACAGACCTGGGGGCTGCAGGCTTTCCCGCTGCCTTCAGCCTCAAAACCACCCTTTCCCAGTTGGTGCCGCGCCAGGCCCAGAAATGGCCATATGTCTGGAGATTGGTCCCACGCCCAAAGAGCCAGCAGGGAAAATTAAGCCTTGCTCTAAAGCTCTTTGGGAACTGCTTGCGTATCCCCACATACCTGGGTGCTGCAGGCTTTGCTGCTGCCTTAAGCCTCAAAACCACCCTTTCCCACATAGCGCCGCGCAGGCACAAATATGGCCATATGTCTGGAGATTGGTCCCACGCCCAAAGAGCCAGCAGGGAAAACTATGACTTGTTCTAAAGCTCTTTGGGAACCGCTTGCGTAGCCCCACAGACGTGGGGGCTGCAGGCTTTCCTGCTGCCTTCACCCTCAAAACCACCCTTTCCCACTTGGCGCCGCGCCAGGCACAAAAATGGCCATATGTCTGGAGATTGGTCCCACGCCCAAAGAGCCAGCAGGGAAAACTATGCCTTGCTCTAAAGCTCTTTGGGAACCGCTTGCATAGCCCCACAGACCTGGGGGCTGCAGGCTTTCCTGCTGCCTTAAGCCTCAAAACCACCCTTTCCCACTTGGTGCCACGCCTCGCACAAAAATGGCCATATGTCTGGAGATTGGTCCCACGCCCAAAGAGCCAGCAGGGAAAACTATGCCTTGTTCTAAAGCTCTTTGGGAACCGCTTGCGTAGCCCCACAGACGTGGGGGCTGCAGGCTTTCCTGCTGCCTTTAAACTCAAAACCACCCTTTCCCACTTGGCGCCGCGCCAGGCCCAAAAATGGTCATATGTCTGGAGATTGGTCCCACGCCCAAAGAGCCAGCAGGGAAAATTATGCCTTGCTCTAAAGCTCTTTGGAAACCGCTTGCGTAGCCCCACAGACCTGGGGGCTGCAGGCTTTCTTGCTGCCTTTAAACTCAAAACCACCCTTTCCCACTTGGCGCCGCACCTCGCACAAAAATGGCCATATGTCTGGAGATTGGTCCCACGCCCAAAGAGCCAGCAGGGAAAACTATGCCTTGCTCTAAAGCTCTTTGGGAACCGCTTGCGTAGCCCCACAGACCTGGGGCCTGCAGGCTTACCTGCTGCCTTCAGCCTCAAAACCACCCTTTCCCACTTGGCTCCGCGCCAGGCACAAAAATGGCCATATGTCTGGAGATTGGTCCCATGCCCAAAGAGCCAGCAGGGAAAATTATGCCTTGTTCTAAAGCTCTTTGGGAACTGCTTGCGTAGCCCCACAGACCTGGGGGCTGCAGGCTTTCCTGCTGCCTTCAGCCTCAAAACCACCCTTTCCCACTTGGCGCCGCGCCAGGCCCAAAAATGGCCATATGTCTGGAGATTGGTCCCACGCCCAAAGAGCCAGCAGGGAAAATTATGCCTTGTTCTAAAGCTCTTTGGGAACCGCTTGCGTAGCCCCACAGACGTGGGGGCTGCAGGCTTTCCTGCTGCCTTCAGCCTCAAAACCACCCTTTCCCACTTGGCGCGGCGCTGGCACAAAAATGGCCATATGTCTGGGGATTGGTCCCACGCCCAAAGAGCCAGCAGGGAAAACTATGCCTTGTTCTAAAACTCTTTGGGAACCACTTGCGTAGCCTCACAGACCTGGGGCCTGCAGGCTTACCTGCTGCCTTCAGCCTCAAAACCACCCTTTCCCACTTGGCTCCGCTCCAGGCACAAAAATGGCCATATGTCTGGAGATTGGTCCCACGCCCAAAGAGCCAGCAGGGAAAACTATGCCTTGCTCTAAAGCTCTTTGGGAACCGCTTGCGTAGCCCCACAGACCTGGGGGCTGCAGGCTTTCCTGCTGCCTTCAGCCTCAAAACCACCCTTTCCCACTTGGCGCCGCGCCAGGCACAAAAATGGGCATATGTCTGGAGATTGGTCCCATGCCCAAAGAGCCAGCAGGGAAAATTATGCCTTGCTCTAAAGCTCTTTGGGAACCGCTTGCATAACCCCACAGACCTGAGGACTGCAGGCTTTCCTGATGCCTTCAGCCTCAAAACCACCCTTTCCCACTTGGTGCCGCGCCTCGCACAAAAATGGCCATATGTCTGGAGATTGGTCCCACGCCCAAAGATCCAGCAGTGAAAACTATGCCTTGCTCTAAAGCTCTTTGGGAACCGCTTGCGTACCCCACAGACGTGGGGCCTGCAGGCTTACCTGCTGCCTTCAGCCTCAAAACCACCCTTTCCCACTTGGCGCCGCGCCAGGCACAAAAATGGCCATATGTCTGGAGATTGGTCCCACACCCAAAGAGCCAGTAGGGAAAACTATGCCTTGTTCTAAAACTCTTTGGGAACCACTTGCGTAGCCTCACAGACCTGGGGCCTGCAGGCTTACCTGCTGCCTTCAGCCTCAAAACCACCCTTTCCCACTTGGCTCCGCGCCAGGCACAAAAATGGCCATATGTCTGGAGATTGGTCCCACGCCCAAAGAGCCAGCAGGGAAAACTATGTCTTGTTCTAAAGCTCTTTGGGAACCGCTTGCGTAGCCCCAGAGACCTGGGGGCTGCAGGCTTTCCTGCTGCCCTTAACCTCAAAACCACCCTTTCTCACTGGGCGCCGCGCCAGGCCCAAAAATGGCCATATATATGGAGATTGGTCCCACGCCCAAAGAGCCAGCAGGGAAAATTATGCCTTGTTCTAAAGCTCTTTTTAAACCGCTTGCATAAACCCACACACCTGGGGGCTGCAGGCTTTCCTGCGCCTTAAGCCTCAAAACCACCCTTTCCCACTTGGCGCCGCGCCAGGCACAAAAATGGCCATATGTCTGGAGACTGGTCCCACGCCCAAAGAGCCAGCAGGGAAAATTATGCCTTGTTCTAAAGCTCTTTGGGAACCGCTTGCATAAACCCACAGACCTGGGGGCTGCAGGCTTTCCTGCTGCCTTTAAACTCAAAACCACCCTTTCCCACTTGGCGCCGCGCCAGGCACAAAAATGGCCATATGTCTGGAGATTGGTCCAACACCCAAAGAGCCAGCAGGGAAAATTATGCCTTGTTCTAAAACTCTTTGGGAACCGCTTGCGTAGCCTCACAGACCTGGGGCCTGCAGGCTTACCTGCTGCCTTCAGCCTCAAAACCACCCTTTCCCACTTGGCTCCGCGCCAGGCACAAAAATGGCCATATGTCTGGAGATTGGTCCCACGCCCAAAGAGCCAGCAGGGAAAATTATGCCTTGTTCTAAAGGTCTTTGGGAACCGCTTGCGTAACCCCACACACCTGGGGGCTGCAGGCTTTCCTGCTGCCTTCAGCCTCAAAACCACCCTTTAGCACTTGGCGCCGCGCCAGGCCCAAAAATGGCCATATGTCTGGAGATTGGTCCCACGCCCAAAGAGCCAGCAGGGAAAAAAATGCCTTGTTCTAAAGCTCTTTGGGAACCGCTTGCATAACCCCACAGACCTGAGGCCTGCAAGCTTTCCTGCTGCCTTCAGCCTCAAAACCACCCTTTCCAACTTGGCGCCACGCCAGGCACAGAAATGGCCATATGTCTGGAGATTGGTCCCACGCCCAAAGAGCCAGCAGGGAAAACTATGCCTTGCTCTAAAGCTCTTTGGGAACCGCTTGCGTAGCCCCACAGACCTGGGGGCTGCAGGCTTTCCTGCTGCCTTCAGCCTCAAAACCACCCTTTCCCACTTGGCGCCGCGCCAGGCACAAAAATGGGCATATGTCTGGAGATTGGTCCCATGCCCAAAGAGCCAGCAGGGAAAATTATGCCTTGTTCTAAAGCTCTTTGGGAACCGCTTGCATAACCCCACAGACCTGAGGACTGCAGGCTTTCCTGATGCCTTCAGCCTCAAAACCACCCTTTCCCACTTGGTGCCGCGCCTCGCACAAAAATGGCCATATGTCTGGAGATTGGTCCCACGCCCAAAGATCCAGCATTGAAAACTATGCCTTGCTCTAAAGCTCTTTGGGAACCGCTTGCGTACCCCACAGACCTGGGGCCTGCAGGCTTACCTGCTGCCTTCAGCCTCAAAACCACCCTTTCCCACTTGGTACTGCGCCTCGCACAAAAATGGCCATATGTCTGGGGATTGGTCCCACGCCCAAAGAGCCAGCAGGGAAAACTATGCCTTGTTCTAAAGCTCTTTGGGAACCGCTTGCGTAGCCCCACAGACCTGGGGGCTGCAGGCTTTCCTGCTGCCTTGAAACTCAAAACCACCCTTTACCACTTGGCGCCGCGCCAGGCCCAAAAATGGCCATATGTCTGGAGATTGGTCCCATGCCCAAAGAGCCAGCAGGGAAAATTATGCCTTGTTCTAAAGCTCTTTGGGAACCGCTTGCATAACCCCACAGACCTGAGGCCTGCAGGCTTTCCTGCTGCCTTCAGCCTCAAAACCACCCTTTCCCACTTGGTGCCGCGCCTCGCACAAAAATGGCCATATGTCTGGAGATTGGTCCCACGCCCAAAGATCCAGCAGGGAAAACTATGCCTTGCTCTAAAGCTCTTTGGGAACCGCTTGCGTACCCCACAGACCTGGGGCCTGCAGGCTTACCTGCTGCCTTCAGCCTCAAAACCACCCTTTCCCACTTGGTACCGCGCCTCGCACAAAAATGGCCATATGTCTGGAGATTGGTCCCACGCCCAAAGAGCCAGCAGGGAAAACTATGCCTTGTTCTAAAGCTCTTTGGGAACCGCTTGCGTAGCCCCACAGACGTGGGGGCTGCAGGCTTTCCTGCTGCCTTGAAACTCAAAACCACCCTTTACCACTTGGCGCCGCGCCAGGCACAAAAATGGCCATATGTCTGGAGATTGGTCCCACGCCCAAAGAGCCAGCAGGGAAAATTATGCCTTGTTCTAAAGCTCTTTGGGAACCGCTTGCATAACCCCACAGACCTGAGGCCTGCAGGCTTTCCTGCTGCCTTCAGCCTCAAAACCACCCTTTCCCACTGGGCGACGCGCCAGGCACAATAATAGCCATATGTCTGGGGATTGGTCCCACGCCCAAAGAGCCAGCAGGGAAAACTATGCCTTGCTCTAAAGCTCTTTGGGAACCGCTTGCATAGCCCCACAGACGTGGGCGCTGCAGCGTTTCCTGCGCCTTAAGCCTAAAAACCACCCTTTCCCACTTGGCGCCGCGCCGGCACAAAAATGGCCATATGTCTGGAGATTGGTCCCACGCCCAAAGAGCCAGCAGGGAAAACTATGCCTTGTTCTAAAGCTCTTTGGGAACCGCTTGCGTAGCCCCACAGACCAGGGGGCTGCAGGCTTTCCTGCTGCCTTTAAACTCAAAACCACCCTTTACCACTTGGCGCCGCGCCAGGCCCAAAAATGGCCATATGTCTGGAGATTGGTCCCACGCCCAAAGAGCCAGCAGGGAAAACTATGCCTTGCTCTAAAGCTCTTTGGGAACCACTTGCGTAGCCCCACAGACCTGGGGGCTGCAGGCTTTCTGCGCCTTAAGCCTCAAAACCACCCTTTCCCACTTGGCCCCGCGCCAGGCACAAAAATGGCCATATGTCTGGAGATTGGTCCCACGCCCAAAGAGCCAGCAGGGAAAATTATGCCTTGTTCTAAAGCTCTTTGGGAACTGCTTGCGTAGCCCCACAGACCTGGGGGCTGCAGGCTTTCCTGCTGCCTTCAGCCTCAAAACCACCCTTTCCCACTTGGCGCCGCGCCAGGCCCAAAAATGGCCATATGTCTGGAGATTGGTCCCATGCCCAAAGAGCCAGCAGGGAAAATTATGCCTTGTTCTAAAGCTCTTTGGGAACCGCTTGCATAACCCCACAGACCTGAGGCCTGCAGGCTTTCCTGCTGCCTTCAGCCTGAAAAACACCCTTTCCCACTTGGCCCCGCGCCAGGCACAAAAATGGCCATATGTCTGGAGATTGGTCCCACGCCCAAAGAGCCAGCAGGGAAAACTATGCCTTGCTCTAAAGCTCTTTGGGAACCGCTTGCGTAGCCTCACAGACCTGGGGCCTGCAGGCTTTCCTGCTGCCTTCAGCCTCAAAACCACCCTTTCCCACTTGGCGCAGCGCCAGGCACAAAAATGGCCATATGTCTGGAGACTGGTCCCACGCCCAAAGAGCCAGCAGGGAAAATTATGCCTTGCTCTAAAGCTCTTTGGGAACCACTTGCGTAGCCCCACAGACCTGGGGCCTGCAGGCTTACCTGCTGCCTTCAGCCTCAAAACCACCCTTTCCCACTTGGCACCGCGCCAGGCCCAAAAATGGCCATATGTCTGGAGATTGGTCCCACGCCCAAAGAGCCAGCAGGGAAAATTATGCCTTGCTCTAAAGCTCTTTCGGAACCGCTTGCGTAGCCCCACAGACCTGGGGGCTGCAGGCTTTCTTGCTGCCTTCAGCCTCAAAACCACCCTTTCCCACTTGGCGCCGCGCCAGGCACAAAAATGGCCATACGTCTGGAGATTGGTCCCACGCCCAAAGAGCCAGCAGGGAAAATTATGCCTTGATCTAAAGCTCTTTGGGAACCGCTTGCATAGCCCCAGAGACGTGGGCGCTGCAGCGTTTCCTGCGCCTTAAGCCTAAAAACCACCCTTTCCCACTTGGCGCCGCGCCGGCACAAAAATGGCCATATGTCTGGAGATTGGTCCCACGCCCAAAGAGCCAGCAGGGAAAATTATGCCTTGCTCTAAAGCTCTTTGGGAACCGCTTGCGTAGCCCCATAGACCTGGGGCCTGCAGGCTTACCTGCTTCCTTCAGCCTCAAAACCACCCTTTCCCACTTGGCGCAGCGCCAGGCACAAAAATGCCATATGTCTGGGGATTGGTCCCACGCCCAAAGAGCCAGCAGGGAAAACTATGCCTTGTTCTAAAGCTCTTTGGGAACCGCTTGCATAACCCCACAGACCTGAGGCTGTAGGCTTTCCTGCTGCCTTCAGCCTCAAAACCACCCTTTCCCACTGGGCGACGCGCCAGGCACAATAATAGCCATATGTCTGGAGATTTGTCCCACGCCCAAAGAGCCAGCAGGGAAAACTATGCCTTGTTCTAAAGCTCTTTGGGAACCGGTTGCATAGCCCCACAGACCTGGGGCCTGCAGGCATTCCTGCTGCCTTCAGCCTCAAAACCACCCTTTCCCACTTGGCGCCGCGCCAGGCCCCAAAATGGCCATATATCTGGAGATTGGTCCCACGCCCAAAGAGCCAGCAGGGAAAATTATGCCTTGCTCTAAAGCTCTTTGGGAACCGCTTGCATAACCCCACAGACCTGAGGCCTGCAGGCTTTCCTGCTGCCTTCAGCCTGAAAAACACCCTTTCCCACTTGGCGCCGCGCCAGGCACAAAAATGGCCATATGTCTGGAGATTGGTCCCACGCCCAAAGAGCCAGCAGGGAAAACTATGCCTTGCTCTAAAGCTCTTTGGGAACCACTTGCGTAGCCCCATAGACCTGGGTGCTGCAGGCTTTCTGCGCCTTAAGCCTCAAAACCACCCTTTCCCACTTGGCGGCGCGCCAGGCCCAAAAATGGCCATATGTCTGGAGATTGGTCCCATGCCCAAAGAGCCAGCAGGGAAAATTATGCCTTGTTCTAAAGCTCTTTGGGAACCGCTTGCATAACCCCACAGACCTGAGGCCTGCAGGCTTTCCTGCTGCCTTCAGCCTGAAAAACACCCTTTCCCACTTGGCCCCGCGCCAGGCACAAAAATGGCCATATGTCTGGAGATTGGTCCCACGCCCAAAGAGCCAGCAGGGAAAACTATGCCTTGCTCTAAAGCTCTTTGGGAACCGCTTGCGTAGCCTCACAGACCTGGGGCCTGCAGGCTTTCCTGCTGCCTTCAGCCTCAAAACCACCCTTTCCCACTTGGCTCCGCGCCAGGCACAAAAATGGCCATATGTCTGGAGACTGGTCCCACGCCCAAAGAGCCAGCAGGGAAAATTATGCCTTGCTCTAAAGCTCTTTGGGAACCATTTGCGTAGCCCCACAGACCTGAGGCCTGCAGGCTTACCTGCTGCCTTCAGCCTCAAAACCACCCTTTCCCACTTGGCACCGCACCAGGCCCAAAAATGGCCATATGTCTGGAGATTGGTCCCACGCCCAAAGAGCCAGCAGGGAAAATTATGCCTTGTTCTAAAGCTCTTTGGGAACCGCTTGCATAGCCCCACAGACCTGGGGGCTGCAGGCTTTCCTGCGTCTTAAGCCTAAAAACCACCCTTTCCCACTTGGCGCCGCGCCAGGCACAAAAATGGCCATATGTCTGGAGATTGGTCCCACGCCCAAAGAGCCAGCAGGGAAAATTATGCCTTGATCTAAAGCTCTTTGGGAACCGCTTGCATAGCCCCACAGACGTGGGCGCTGCAGCGTTTCCTGCGCCTTAAGCCTAAAAACCACCCTTTCCCACTTGGCGCCGCGCCGGCACAAAAATGGCCATATGTCTGGAGATTGGTCCCACGCCCAAAGAGCCAGCAGGGAAAATTATGCCTTGCTCTAAAGCTCTTTGGGAACCGCTTGCGTAGCCCCACAGACCTGGGGGCTGCAGGCTTTCCTGCTGCCTTCAGCCTCAAAACCACCCTTTCCCACTGGGCGACGCGCCAGGCACAATAATAGCCATATATCTGGGGATTGGTCCCACGCCCAAAGAGCCAGCAGGGAAAACTATGCCTTGTTCTAAAGCTCTTTGGGAACCGCTTGCATAACCCCACAGACCTGAGGCCTGTAGGCTTTCCTGCTGCCTTCAGCCTCAAAACCACCCTTTCCCACTTGGCGCCGCGCCGGCACAGAAATGGCCATATGTCTGGAGATTGGTTCCACGCCCAAAGAGCCAGCAGGGAAAACTATGCCTTGTTCTAAAGCTCTTTGGGAACCGCTTGCGTAGCCCCACAGACCAGGGGGCTGCAGGCTTTCCTGCTGCCTTTAAACTCAAAACCACCCTTTACCACTTGGCGCCGCGCCAGGCCCAAAAATGGCCATATGTCTGGAGATTGGTCCCACGCCCAAAGAGCCAGCAGGGAAAACTATGCCTTGCTCTAAAGCTCTTTGGGAACCACTTGCGTAGCCCCACAGACCTGGGGGCTGCAGGCTTTCTGCGCCTTAAGCCTCAAAACCACCCTTTCCCACTTGGCCCCGCGCCAGGCACAAAAATGGCCATATGTCTGGAGATTGGTCCCACGCCCAAAGAGCCAGCAGGGAAAATTATGCCTTGTTCTAAAGCTCTTTGGGAACTGCTTGCGTAGCCCCACAGACCTGGGGGCTGCAGGCTTTCCTGCTGCCTTCAGCCTCAAAACCACCCTTTCCCACTTGGCGCCGCGCCAGGCCCAAAAATGGCCATATGTCTGGAGATTGGTCCCATGCCCAAAGAGCCAGCAGGGAAAATTATGCCTTGATCTAAAGCTCTTTGGGAACCGCTTGCATAGCCCCAGAGACGTGGGCGCTGCAGCGTTTCCTGCGCCTTAAGCCTAAAAACCACCCTTTCCCACTTGGCGCCGCGCCGGCACAAAAATGGCCATATGTCTGGAGATTGGTCCCACGCCCAAAGAGCCAGCAGGGAAAATTATGCCTTGCTCTAAAGCTCTTTGGGAACCGCTTGCGTAGCCCCATAGACCTGGGGCCTGCAGGCTTACCTGCTTCCTTCAGCCTCAAAACCACCCTTTCCCACTTGGCGCAGCGCCAGGCACAAAAATGCCATATGTCTGGGGATTGGTCCCACGCCCAAAGAGCCAGCAGGGAAAACTATGCCTTGTTCTAAAGCTCTTTGGGAACCGCTTGCATAACCCCACAGACCTGAGGCTGTAGGCTTTCCTGCTGCCTTCAGCCTCAAAACCACCCTTTCCCACTGGGCGACGCGCCAGGCACAATAATAGCCATATGTCTGGAGATTTGTCCCACGCCCAAAGAGCCAGCAGGGAAAACTATGCCTTGTTCTAAAGCTCTTTGGGAACCGGTTGCATAGCCCCACAGACCTGGGGCCTGCAGGCATTCCTGCTGCCTTCAGCCTCAAAACCACCCTTTCCCACTTGGCGCCGCGCCAGGCCCCAAAATGGCCATATATCTGGAGATTGGTCCCACGCCCAAAGAGCCAGCAGGGAAAATTATGCCTTGCTCTAAAGCTCTTTGGGAACCGCTTGCATAACCCCACAGACCTGAGGCCTGCAGGATTTCCTGCTGCCTTCAGCCTGAAAAACACCCTTTCCCACTTGGCGCCGCGCCAGGCACAAAAATGGCCATATGTCTGGAGATTGGTCCCACGCCCAAAGAGCCAGCAGGGAAAACTATGCCTTGCTCTAAAGCTCTTTGGGAACCACTTGCGTAGCCCCATAGACCTGGGTGCTGCAGGCTTTCCTGCTGCCTTTAAACTCAAAACCACCCTTTCCCACTTGGCGGCGCGCCAGGCCCAAAAATGGCCATATGTCTGGAGATTGGTCCCATGCCCAAAGAGCCAGCAGGGAAAATTATGCCTTGTTCTAAAGCTCTTTGGGAACCGCTTGCATAACCCCACAGACCTGGGGCCTGCAGGCTTTCCTGCTGCCTTCAGCCTGAAAAACACCCTTTCCCACTTGGCCCCGCGCCAGGCACAAAAATGGCCATATGTCTGGAGATTGGTCCCACGCCCAAAGAGCCAGCAGGGAAAACTATGCCTTGCTCTAAAGCTCTTTGGGAACCGCTTGCGTAGCCTCACAGACCTGGGGCCTGCAGGCTTTCCTGCTGCCTTCAGCCTCAAAACCACCCTTTCCCACTTGGCTCCGCGCCAGGCACAAAAATGGCCATATGTCTGGAGACTGGTCCCACGCCCAAAGAGCCAGCAGGGAAAATTATGCCTTGCTCTAAAGCTCTTTGGGAACCATTTGCGTAGCCCCACAGACCTGGGGCCTGCAGGCTTACCTGCTGCCTTCAGCCTCAAAACCACCCTTTCCCACTTGGCACCGCACCAGGCCCAAAAATGGCCATATGTCTGGAGATTGGTCCCACGCCCAAAGAGCCAGCAGGGAAAATTATGCCTTGTTCTAAAGCTCTTTGGGAACCGCTTGCATAGCCCCACAGACCTGGGGGCTGCAGGCTTTCCTGCGTCTTAAGCCTAAAAACCACCCTTTCCCACTTGGCGCCGCGCCAGGCACAAAAATGGCCATATGTCTGGAGATTGGTCCCACGCCCAAAGAGCCAGCAGGGAAAATTATGCCTTGATCTAAAGCTCTTTGGGAACCGCTTGCATAGCCCCACAGACGTGGGCGCTGCAGCGTTTCCTGCGCCTTAAGCCTAAAAACCACCCTTTCCCACTTGGCGCCGCGCCGGCACAAAAATGGCCATATGTCTGGAGATTGGTCCCACGCCCAAAGAGCCAGCAGGGAAAATTATGCCTTGCTCTAAAGCTCTTTGGGAACCGCTTGCGTAGCCCCATAGACCTGGGGCCTGCAGGCTTACCTGCTGCCTTCAGCCTCAAAACCACCCTTTCCCACTTGGCGCAGCGCCAGGCACAAAAATGCCATATGTCTGGAGATTGGTCCCACGCCCAAAGAGCCAGCAGGGAAAATTATGCCTTGCTCTAAAGCTCTTTGGGAACCGCTTGCGTAGCCCCATAGACCTGGGGCCTGCAGGCTTACCTGCTGCCTTCAGCCTCAAAACCACCCTTTCCCACTTGGCGCAGCGCCAGGCACAAAAATGCCGTATGTCTGGAGATTGGTCCCACGCCCAAAGAGCCAGCAGGGAAAATTATGCCTTGCTCTAAAGCTCTTTGGGAACTGCTTGCGTAGCCCCACAGACCTGGGGGCTGCAGTCTTTCCTGCTGCCTTCAGCCTCAAAACCACCCTTTCCCACTTGGGGCCGCGCCAGGCACAAAAATGGCCATATGTCTGGGGACTGGTCCCACGCCCAAAGAGCCAGCAGGGAAAATTATGCCTTGCTCTAAAGCTCTTTGGGAACTGCTTGCGTAGCCCCACAGACGTGGGGGCTGCAGGCTTTCCTGCTGCCTTCAGCCTCAAAACCACCCTTTCCCACTTGGCGGCGCGCCAGGCCCAAAAATGGCCATATGTCTGGAGATTGGTCCCATGCCCAAAGAGCCAGCAGGGAAAATTATGCCTTGTTCTAAAGCTCTTTGGGAACCGCTTGCATAACCCCACAGACCTGAGGCCTGCAGGCTTTCCTGCTGCCTTCAGCCTGAAAACCACCCTTTCCCACTTGGCGCCGCGCCAGGCACAAAAATGGCCATATGTCTGGAGATTGGTCCCACGCCCAAAGAGCCAGCAGGGAAAACTATGCCTTGCTCTAAAGCTCTTTGGGAACCGCTTGCATAGCCCCACTGACATGGGGCCTGCAGGCTTTCCTGCGTCTTAAGCCTCAAAACCACCCTTTCCCACTTGGCGCCGCGCCAGGTACAAAAATGGCCATATGTCTGGAGATTGGTCCCACGCCCAAAGAGCCAGCAGGGAAAACTATGCCTTGCTCTAAAGCTCTTTGGGAACCGCTTGCGTAGCCCCATAGACCTGGGGCCTGCAGGCTTACCTGCTGCCTTCAGCCTCAAAACCACCCTTTCCCACTTGGCGCAGCGCCAGGCACAAAAATGCCATATGTCTGGGGATTGGTCCCACGCCCAAAGAGCCAGCAGGGAAAACTATGCCTTGTTCTAAAGCTCTTTGGGAACCGCTTGCATAACCCCACAGACCTGAGGCCTGTAGGCTTTCCTGCTGCCTTCAGCCTCAAAACCACCCTTTCCCACTGGGCGACGCGCCAGGCCCAAAAATGGCCATATGTCTGGAGATTTGTCCCACGCCCAAAGAGCCAGCAGGGAAAATTATGCCTTGCTCTAAAGCTCTTTGGGAACCGGTTGCATAGCCCCACAGACCTGGGGCCTGCAGGCATTCCTGCTGCCTTCAGCCTCAAAACCACCCTTTCCCACTTGGCGCCGCGCCAGGCACAAAAATGGCCATATGTCTGGAGATTGGTCCCACGCCCAAAGAGCCAGCAGGGAAAATTATGCCTTGCTCTAAAGCTCTTTGGGAACTGCTTGCGTAGCCCCACAGACCTGGGGGCTGCAGTCTTTCCTGCTGCCTTCAGCCTCAAAACCACCCTTTCCTACTTGGCTCCTCGCCAGGCACAAAAATGGCCATATGTCTGGAGATTGGTCCCACGCCCAAAGAGCCAGCAGGGAAAATTATGCCTTGCTCTAAACCTCTTTGGGAACTGCTTGCGTAGCCCCACAAAACTGGGGGCTGCAGGCTTTCCTGCTGCCTTCAGCCTCAAAACCACCCTTTCCCACTTGGCGGCGCGCCAGGCCAAAAAATGGCCATATGTCTGGAGATTGGTCCCATGCCCAAAGAGCCAGCAGGGAAAATTATGCCTTGTTCTAAAGCTCTTTGGGAACCGCTTGCATAAGCCCACAGACCTGAGGCCTGCAGGCTTTCCTGCTGCCTTCAGCCTGAAAAACACCCTTTCCCACTTGGCGCCGCGCCAGGCACAAAAATGGCCATATGTCTGGAGATTGGTCCCACGCCCAAAGAGCCAGCAGGGAAAACTATGCCTTGCTCTAAAGCTCTTTGGGAACCGCTTGCATAGCCCCACAGACGTGGGGGCTGCAGGCTTTCCTGCGTCTTAAGCCTCAAAACCACCCTTTCCCACTTGGCGCCGCGCCAGGCACAAAAATGGCCATATGTCTGGAGATTGGTCCCACGCCCAAAGAGCCAGCAGGGAAAACTATGCCTTGCTCTAAAGCTCTTTGGGAACTGCTTGCGTAGCCCCACAGACCTGGGGGCTGCAGGCTTTCCTGCTGCCTTCAGCCTCAAAACCACCCTTTCCCACTTGGCGGCGCGCCAGGCCCAAAAATGGCCATATGTCTGGAGATTGGTCCCATGCCCAAAGAGCCAGCAGGGAAAATTATGCCTTGTTCTAAAGCTCTTTGGGAACCGCTTGCATAACCCCACAGACCTGAGGCCTGCAGGCTTTCCTGCTGCCTTCAGCCTGAAAAACACCCTTTCCCACTTGGCGCCGCGCCAGGCACAAAAATGGCCATATGTCTGGAGATTGGTCCCACGCCCAAAGAGCCAGCAGGGAAAACTATGCCTTGCTCTAAAGCTCTTTGGGAACCACTTGCGTAGCCCCATAGACCTGGGGGCTGCAGGCTTTCTGCGCCTTAAGCCTCAAAACCACCCTTTCCCACTTGGCCCCGCGCCAGGCACAAAAATGGCCATATGTCTGGAGATTGGTCCCACGCCCAAAGAGCCAGCAGGGAAAATTATGCCTTGTTCTAAAGCTCTTTGGGAACTGCTTGCGTAGCCCCACAGACCTGGGGGCTGCAGGCTTTCCTGCTGCCTTCAGCCTCAAAACCACCCTTTCCCACTTGGCGCCGCGCCAGGCCCAAAAATGGCCATATGTCTGGAGATTGGTCCCATGCCCAAAGAGCCAGCAGGGAAAATTATGCCTTGTTCTAAAGCTCTTTGGGAACCGCTTGCATAACCCCACAGACCTGAGGCCTGCAGGCTTTCCTGCTGCCTTCAGCCTGAAAAACACCCTTTCCCACTTGGCCCCGCGCCAGGCACAAAAATGGCCATATGTCTGGAGATTGGTCCCACGCCCAAAGAGCCAGCAGGGAAAACTATGCCTTGCTCTAAAGCTCTTTGGGAACCGCTTGCGTAGCCTCACAGACCTGGGGCCTGCAGGCTTTCCTGCTGCCTTCAGCCTCAAAACCACCCTTTCCCACTTGGCTCCGCGCCAGGCACAAAAATGGCCATATGTCTGGAGACTGGTCCCACGCCCAAAGAGCCAGCAGGGAAAATTATGCCTTGCTCTAAAGCTCTTTGGGAACCGCTTGCGTAGCCCCACAGACCTGGGGGCTGCAGGCTTTCTTGCTGCCTTCAGCCTCAAAACCACCCTTTCCCACTTGGCGCCGCGCCAGGCACAAAAATGGCCATACGTCTGGAGATTGGTCCCACGCCCAAAGAGCCAGCAGGGAAAATTATGCCTTGATCTAAAGCTCTTTGGGAACCGCTTGCATAGCCCCAGAGACGTGGGCGCTGCAGCGTTTCCTGCGCCTTAAGCCTAAAAACCACCCTTTCCCACTTGGCGCCGCGCCGGCACAAAAATGGCCATATGTCTGGAGATTGGTCCCTCACCCAAAGAGCCAGCAGGGAAAATTATGCCTTGCTCTAAAGCTCTTTGGGAACCGCTTGCGTAGCCCCATAGACCTGGGGCCTGCAGGCTTACCTGCTTCCTTCAGCCTCAAAACCACCCTTTCCCACTTGGCGCAGCGCCAGGCACAAAAATGCCATATGTCTGGGGATTGGTCCCACGCCCAAAGAGCCAGCAGGGAAAACTATGCCTTGTTCTAAAGCTCTTTGGGAACCGCTTGCATAACCCCACAGACCTGAGGCTGTAGGCTTTCCTGCTGCCTTCAGCCTGAAAAACACCCTTTCCCACTTGGCCCCGCGCCAGGCACAAAAATGGCCATATGTCTGGAGATTGGTCCCACGCCCAAAGAGCCAGCAGGGAAAACTATGCCTTGCTCTAAAGCTCTTTGGGAACCGCTTGCGTAGCCTCACAGACCTGGGGCCTGCAGGCTTTCCTGCTGCCTTCAGCCTCAAAACCACCCTTTCCCACTTGGCTCCGCGCCAGGCAGAAAAATGGCCATATGTCTGGAGACTGGTCCCACGCCCAAAGAGCCAGCAGGGAAAATTATGCCTTGCTCTAAAGCTCTTTGGGAACCGCTTGCGTAGCCCGACAGACCTGGGGGCTGCAGGCTTTCTTGCTGCCTTCAGCCTCAAAACCACCCTTTCCCACTTGGCGCCGCGCCAGGCACAAAAATGGCCATACGTCTGGAGATTGGTCCCACGCCCAAAGAGCCAGCAGGGAAAATTATGCCTTGATCTAAAGCTCTTTGGGAACCGCTTGCATAGCCCCAGAGACGTGGGCGCTGCAGCGTTTCCTGCGCCTTAAGCCTAAAAACCACCCTTTCCCACTTGGCGCCGCGCCGGCACAAAAATGGCCATATGTCTGGAGATTGGTCCCACGCCCAAAGAGCCAGCAGGGAAAATTATGCCTTGCTCTAAAGCTCTTTGGGAACCGCTTGCGTAGCCCCATAGACCTGGGGCCTGCAGGCTTACCTGCTTCCTTCAGCCTCAAAACCACCCTTTCCCACTTGGCGCAGCGCCAGGCACAAAAATGCCATATGTCTGGGGATTGGTCCCACGCCCAAAGAGCCAGCAGGGAAAACTATGCCTTGTTCTAAAGCTCTTTGGGAACCGCTTGCATAACCCCACAGACCTGAGGCTGTAGGCTTTCCTGCTGCCTTCAGCCTCAAAACCACCCTTTCCCACTGGGCGACGCGCCAGGCACAATAATAGCCATATGTCTGGAGATTTGTCCCACGCCCAAAGAGCCAGCAGGGAAAACTATGCCTTGTTCTAAGGCTCTTTGAGAACCGGTTGCATAGCCCCACAGACCTGGGGCCTGCAGGCATTCCTGCTGCCTTCAGCCTCAAAACCACCCTTTCCCACTTGGCGCCGCGCCAGGCCCCAAAATGGCCATATGTCTGGAGATTGGTCCCACGCCCAAAGAGCCAGCAGGGAAAATTATGCCTTGCTCTAAAGCTCTTTGGGAACTGCTTGCGTAGCCCCACAGACCTGGGGGCTGCAGTCTTTCCTGCTGCCTTCAGCCTCAAAACCACCCTTTCCTACTTGGCTCCTCGCCAGGCACAAAAATGGCCATATGTCTGGAGATTGGTCCCACGCCCAAAGAGCCAGCAGGGAAAATTATGCCTTGCTCTAAAGCTCTTTGGGAACTGCTTGCGTAGCCCCACAAAACTGGGGGCTGCAGGCTTTCCTGCTGCCTTCAGCCTCAAAACCACCCTTTCCCACTTGGCGGCGCGCCAGGCCAAAAAATGGCCATATGTCTGGAGATTGGTCCCATGCCCAAAGAGCCAGCAGGGAAAATTATGCCTTGTTCTAAAGCTCTTTGGGAACCGCTTGCATAAGCCCACAGACCTGAGGCCTGCAGGCTTTCCTGCTGCCTTCAGCCTGAAAAACACCCTTTCCCACTTGGCGCCGCGCCAGGCACAAAAATGGCCATATGTCTGGAGATTGGTCCCACGCCCAAAGAGCCAGCAGGGAAAACTATGCCTTGCTCTAAAGCTCTTTGGGAACCGCTTGCATAGCCCCACAGACGTGGGGGCTGCAGGCTTTCCTGCGTCTTAAGCCTCAAAACCACCCTTTCCCACTTGGCCCCGCGCCAGGCACAAAAATGGCCATATGTCTGGAGATTGGTCCCACGCCCAAAGAGCCAGCAGGGAAAATTATGCCTTGTTCTAAAGCTCTTTGGGAACTGCTTGCGTAGCCCCACAGACCTGGGGGCTGCAGGCTTTCCTGCTGCCTTCAGCCTCAAAACCACCCTTTCCCACTTGGCGCCGCGCCAGGCCCAAAAATGGCCATATGTCTGGAGATTGGTCCCATGCCCAAAGAGCCAGCAGGGAAAATTATGCCTTGTTCTAAAGCTCTTTGGGAACCGCTTGCATAACCCCACAGACCTGAGGCCTGCAGGCTTTCCTGCTGCCTTCAGCCTGAAAAACACCCTTTCCCACTTGGCCCCGCGCCAGGCACAAAAATGGCCATATGTCTGGAGATTGGTCCCACGCCCAAAGAGCCAGCAGGGAAAAGTATGCCTTGCTCTAAAGCTCTTTGGGAACCGCTTGCGTAGCCTCACAGACCTGGGGCCTGCAGGCTTTCCTGCTGCCTTCAGCCTCAAAACCACCCTTTCCCACTTGGCCCCGCGCCAGGCACAAAAATGCCATATGTCTGGGGATTGGTCCCACGCCCAAAGAGCCAGCAGGGAAAACTATGCCTTGTTCTAAAGCTCTTTGGGAACCGCTTGCATAACCCCACAGACCTGAGGCTGTAGGCTTTCCTGCTGCCTTCAGCCTCAAAACCACCCTTTCCCACTGGGCGACGCGCCAGGCACAATAATAGCCATATGTCTGGAGATTTGTCCCACGCCCAAAGAGCCAGCAGGGAAAACTATGCCTTGTTCTAAGGCTCTTTGGGAACCGGTTGCATAGCCCCACAGACCTGGGGCCTGCAGGCATTCCTGCTGCCTTCAGCCTCAAAACCACCCTTTCCCACTTGGCGCCGCGCCAGGCCCCAAAATGGCCATATATCTGGAGATTGGTCCCACGCCCAAAGAGCCAGCAGGGAAAATTATGCCTTGCTCTAAAGCTCTTTGGGAACCGCTTGCATAACCCCACAGACCTGAGGCCTGCAGGCTTTCCTGCTGCCTTCAGCCTGAAAAACACCCTTTCCCACTTGGCGCCGCGCCAGGCACAAAAATGGCCATATGTCTGGAGATTGGTCCCACGCCCAAAGAGCCAGCAGGGAAAACTATGCCTTGCTCTAAAGCTCTTTGGGAACCACTTGCGTAGCCCCATAGACCTGGGTGCTGCAGGCTTTCTGCGCCTTAAGCCTCAAAACCACCCTTTCCCACTTGGCGGCGCGCCAGGCCCAAAAATGGCCATATGTCTGGAGATTGGTCCCATGCCCAAAGAGCCAGCAGGGAAAATTATGCCTTGTTCTAAAGCTCTTTGGGAACCGCTTGCATAACCCCACAGACCTGAGGCCTGCAGGCTTTCCTGCTGCCTTCAGCCTGAAAAACACCCTTTCCCACTTGGCTCTGCGCCAGGCACAGAAATGGCCATATGTCTGGAGATTGGTCCCACGCCCAAAGAGCCAGCATTGAAAACTATGCCTTGCTCTAAAGCTCTTTGGGAACCGCTTGCGTACCCCACAGACCTGGGGCCTGCAGGCTTACCTGCTGCCTTCAGCCTCAAAACCACCCTTTCCTACTTGGTACCGCGCCTCGCACAAAAATGGCCATATGTCTGGAGATTGGTCCCACGCCCAAAGAGCCAGCAGGGAAAACTATGCCTTGTTCTAAAGCTCTTTGGGAACCGCTTGCGTAGCCCCACAGACCTGGGGGCTGCAGGCTTTCCTGCTGCCTTGAAACTCAAAACCACCCTTTACCACTTGGCGCCGCGCCAGGCACAAAAATGGCCATATGTCTGGAGATTGGTCCCATGCCCAAAGAGCCAGCAGGGAAAATTATGCCTTGCTCTAAAGCTCTTTGGGAACTGCTTGCGTAGCCCCACAGACCTGGGGGCTGCAGGCTTTCCTGCTGCCTTCAGCCTCAAAACCACCCTTTCCCACTTGGCGGCGCGCCAGGCCCAAAAATGGCCATATGTCTGGAGATTGGTCCCACGCCCAAAGAGCCAGCAGGGAAAATTATGCCTTGTTCTAAAGCTCTTTGGGAACCGCTTGCATAACCCCACAGACCTGAGGCCTGCAGGCTTTCCTGCTGCCTTCAGCCTGAAAAACACCCTTTCCCACTTGGCGCCGCGCCAGGCCCAAAAATGGCCATATGTCTGGAGATTGGTCCCACGCCCAAAGAGCCAGCAGGGAAAACTATGCCTTGCTCTAAAGCTCTTTGGGAACCACTTGCGTAGCCCCATAGACCTGGGTGCTGCAGGCTTTCTGCGCCTTAAGCCTCAAAACCACCCTTTCCCACTTGGCGCCGCGCCAGGCACAAAAATGGCCATATGTCTGGAGACTGGTCCCACGCCCAAAGAGCCAGCAGGGAAAATTATGCCTTGCTCTAAAGCTCTTTGGAAACCGCTTGCGTAGCCCCACAGACCTGGGGGCTGCAGGCTTTCCTGCTGCCTTCAGCCTAAAAACCACCCTTTCCCACTTGGCGCCGCGCCAGGCACAAAAATGGCCATATGTCTGGAGATTGGTCCCACGCCCAAAGAGCCAGCAGGGAAAATTATGCCTTGCTCTAAAGCTCTTTGGGAACCGCTTGCATAGCCCCACAGACGTGGGCGCTGCAGCGTTTCCTGCGCCTTAAGCCTAAAAACCACCCTTTCCCACTTGGCGTCGCGCCGGCACAAAAATGGCCATATGTCTGGAGATTGGTCCCACGCCCAAAGAGCCAGCAGGGAAAATTATGCCTTGTTCTAAAGCTCTTTGGGAACCGCTTGCGTAGCCCCATAGACCTGGGTGCTGCAGGCTTTCTGCGCCTTCAGCCTCAAAACCACCCTTTCCCACTTGGCGGCGCGCCAGGCCCAAAAATGGCCATATGTCTGGAGATTGGTCCCATGCCCAAAGAGCCAGCAGGGAAAATTATGCCTTGTTCTAAAGCTCTTTGGGAACCGCTTGCATAACCCCACAGACCTGAGGCCTGCAGGCTTTCCTGCTTCCTTCAGCCTGAAAACCACCCTTTCCCACTTGGCTCTGCGCCAGGCACAAAAATGGCCATATGTCTGGAGATTGGTCCCACGCCCAAAGAGCCAGCATTGAAAACTATGCCTTGCTCTAAAGCTCTTTGGGAACCGCTTGCGTACCCCACAGACCTGGGGCCTGCAGGCTTACCTGCTGCCTTCAGCCTCAAAACCACCCTTTCCTACTTGGTACCGCGCCTCGCACAAAAATGGCCATATGTCTGGAGATTGGTCCCACGCCCAAAGAGCCAGCAGGGAAAACTATGCCTTGTTCTAAAGCTCTTTGGGAACCGCTTGCGTAGCCCCACAGACCTGGGGGCTGCAGGCTTTCCTGCTGCCTTGAAACTCAAAACCACCCTTTACCACTTGGCGCCGCGCCAGGCACAAAAATGGCCATATGTCTGGAGATTGGTCCCACGCCCAAAGAGCCAGCAGGGAAAATTATGCCTTGTTCTAAAGCTCTTTGGGAACCGCTTGCATAACCCCACAGACCTGAGGCCTGCAGGCTTTCCTGCTGCCTTCAGCCTGAAAAACACCCTTTCTCACTTGGCGCCGCGCCAGGCACAAAAATGGCCATATGTCTGGAGATTGGTCCCACGCCCAAAGAGCCAGCAGGGAAAACTATGCCTTGCTCTAAAGCTCTTTGGGAACCGCTTGCATAGCCCCACAGACGTGGGCGATGCAGCGTTTCCTGCGCCTTAAGCCTAAAAACCACCCTTTCCCACTTGGCGCCGCGCCGGCACAAAAATGGCCATATGTCTGGAGATTGGTCCCACGCCCAAAGAGCCAGCAGGGAAAATTATGCCTTGCTCTAAAGCTCTTTGGGAACCGCTTGCGTAGCCCCACAGACCTGGGGGCTGCAGGCTTTCCTGCTGCCTTCAGCCTCAAAACCACCCTTTCCCACTGGGCGACGCGCCAGGCACAATAATAGCCATATGTCTGGGGATTGGTCCCACGCCCAAAGAGCCAGCAGGGAAAACTATGCCTTGTTCTAAAGCTCTTTGGGAACCGCTTGCATAACCCCACAGACCTGAGGCCTGTAGGCTTTCCTGCTGCCTTCAGCCTCAAAACCACCCTTTCCCACTTGGCGCCGCGCCGGCACAGAAATGGCCATATGTCTGGAGATTGGTTCCACGCCCAAAGAGCCAGCAGGGAAAACTATGCCTTGTTCTAAAGCTCTTTGGGAACCGCTTGCGTAGCCCCACAGACCAGGGGGCTGCAGGCTTTCCTGCTGCCTTTAAACTCAAAACCACCCTTTCCCACTTGGCGCCGCGCCAGGCCCAAAAATGGCCATATGTCTGGAGATTGGTCCCACGCCCAAAGAGCCAGCAGGGAAAATTATGCCTTGCTCTAAAGCTCTTTGGGAACTGCTTGCGTAGCCCCACAGACCTGGGGGCTGCAGGCTTTCCTGCTGCCTTCAGCCTCAAAACCACCCTTTCCACTTGGCGGCGCGCCAGGCCCAAAAATGGCCATATGTCTGGAGATTGGTCCCATGCCCAAAGAGCCAGCAGGGAAAATTATGTCTTGTTCTAAAGCTCTTTGGGAACCGCTTGCATAACCCCACAGACCTGAGGCCTGCAGGCTTTCCTGCTGCCTTCAGCCTGAAAAACACCCTTTCCCACTTGGCGCCGCGCCAGGCACAAAAATGGCCATATGTCTGGAGATTGGTCCCACGCCCAAAGAGCCAGCAGGGAAAACTATGCCTTGCTCTAAAGCTCTTTGGGAACCACTTGCGTAGCCCCATAGACCTGGGGGCTGCAGGCTTTCTGCGCCTTAAGCCTCAAAACCACCCTTTCCCACTTGGCACCGCGCCAGGCACAAAAATGGCCATATGTCTGGAGATTGGTCCCACGCCCAAAGAGCCAGCAGGGAAAACTATGCCTTGTTCTAAAGCTCTTTGGGAACTGCTTGCGTAGCCCCACAGACCTGGGGGCTGCAGGCTTTCCTGCTGCCTTCAGCCTCAAAACCACCCTTTCCCACTTGGCGCCGCGCCAGGCCCAAAAATGGCCATATGTCTGGAGATTGGTCCCATGCCCAAAGAGCCAGCAGGGAAAATTATGCCTTGTTCTAAAGCTCTTTGGGAACCGCTTGCATAACCCCACAGACCTGAGGCCTGCAGGCTTTCCTGCTGCCTTCAGCCTCAAAACCACCCTTTCCCACTTGGCGCCGCGCCAGGCACAAAAATGGCCATATGTCTGGAGACTGGTCCCACGCCCAAAGAGCCAGCAGGGAAAATTATGCCTTGCTCTAAAGCTCTTTGGGAACCGCTTGCGTAGCCCCACAGACCTGGGGGCTGCAGGCTTTCTTGCTGCCTTCAGCCTCAAAACCACCCTTTCCCACTTGGCGCCGCGCCAGGCACAAAAATGGCCATACGTCTGGAGATTGGTCCCACGCCCAAAGAGCCAGCAGGGAAAATTATGCCTTGATCTAAAGCTCTTTGGGAACCGCTTGCATAGCCCCAGAGACGTGGGCGCTGCAGCGTTTCCTGCGCCTTAAGCCTAAAAAACACCCTTTCCCACTTGGCGCCGCGCCAGCACAAAAATGGCCATATGTCTGGAGATTGGTCCCACGCCCAAAGAGCCAGCAGGGAAAATTATGCCTTGCTCTAAAGCTCTTTGGGAACCGCTTGCGTAGCCCCATAGACCTGGGGCCTGCAGGCTTACCTGCTTCCTTCAGCCTCAAAACCACCCTTTCCCACTTGGCGCAGCGCCAGGCACAAAAATGGCCATATGTCTGGGGATTGGTCCCACGCCCAAAGAGCCAGCAGGGAAAACTATGCCTTGTTCTAAAGCTCTTTGGGAACCGCTTGCATAACCCCACAGACCTGAGGCTGTAGGCTTTCCTGCTGCCTTCAGCCTCAAAACCACCCTTTCCCACTGGGCGACGCGCCAGGCACAATAATAGCCATATGTCTGGAGATTTGTCCCACGCCCAAAGAGCCAGCAGGGAAAACTATGCCTTGTTCTAAGGCTCTTTGGGAACCGGTTGCATAGCCCCACAGACCTGGGGCCTGCAGGCATTCCTGCTGCCTTCAGCCTCAAAACCACCCTTTCCCACTTGGCGCCGCGCCAGGCCCCAAAATGGCCATATATCTGGAGATTGGTCCCACGCCCAAAGAGCCAGCAGGGAAAATTATGCCTTGCTCTAAAGCTCTTTGGGAACCGCTTGCATAACCCCACAGACCTGAGGCCTGCAGGCTTTCCTGCTGCCTTCAGCCTGAAAAACACCCTTTCCCACTTGGCGCCGCGCCAGGCACAAAAATGGCCATATGTCTGGAGATTGGTCCCACGCCCAAAGAGCCAGCAGGGAAAACTATGCCTTGCTCTAAAGCTCTTTGGGAACCACTTGCGTAGCCCCATAGACCTGGGTGCTGCAGGCTTTCTGCGCCTTAAGCCTCAAAACCACCCTTTCCCACTTGGCGGCGCGCCAGGCCCAAAAATGGCCATATGTCTGGAGATTGGTCCCATGCCCAAAGAGCCAGCAGGGAAAATTATGCCTTGTTCTAAAGCTCCTTGGGAACCGCTTGCATAACCCCACAGACCTGAGGCCTGCAGGCTTTCCTGCTGCCTTCAGCCTGAAAAACACCCTTTCCCACTTGGCGCCGCGCCAGGCACAGAAATGGCCATATGTCTGGAGATTGGTCCCACGCCCAAAGAGCCAGCATTGAAAACTATGCCTTGCTCTAAAGCTCTTTGGGAACCGCTTGCGTACCCCACAGACCTGGGGCCTGCAGGCTTACCTGCTGCCTTCAGCCTCAAAACCACCCTTTCCTACTTGGTACCGCGCCTCGCACAAAAATGGCCATATGTCTGGAGATTGGTCCCACGCCCAAAGAGCCAGCAGGGAAAACTATGCCTTGTTCTAAAGCTCTTTGGGAACCGCTTGCGTAGCCCCACAGACCTGGGGGCTGCAGGCTTTCCTGCTGCCTTGAAACTCAAAACCACCCTTTACCACTTGGCGCCGCGCCAGGCACAAAAATGGCCATATGTCTGGAGATTGGTCCCATGCCCAAAGAGCCAGCAGGGAAAATTATGCCTTGCTCTAAAGCTCTTTGGGAACTGCTTGCGTAGCCCCACAGACCTGGGGGCTGCAGGCTTTCCTGCTGCCTTCAGCCTCAAAACCACCCTTTCCCACTTGGCGGCGCGCCAGGCACAAAAATGGCCATATGTCTGGAGATTGGTCCCACGCCCAAAGAGCCAGCAGGGAAAATTATGCCTTGTTCTAAAGCTCTTTGGGAACCGCTTGCATAACCCCACAGACCTGAGGCCTGCAGGCTTTCCTGCTGCCTTCAGCCTGAAAAACACCCTTTCCCACTTGGCGCCGCGCCAGGCACAAAAATGGCCATATGTCTGGAGATTGGTCCCACGCCCAAAGAGCCAGCAGGGAAAACTATGCCTTGCTCTAAAGCTCTTTGGGAACCACTTGCGTAGCCCCATAGACCTGGGTGCTGCAGGCTTTCTGCGCCTTAAGCCTCAAAACCACCCTTTCCCACTTGGCGCCGCGCCAGGCACAAAAATGGCCATATGTCTGGAGACTGGTCCCACGCCCAAAGAGCCAGCAGGGAAAATTATGCCTTGCTCTAAAGCTCTTTGGAAACCGCTTGCGTAGCCCCACAGACCTGGGGGCTGCAGGCTTTCCTGCTGCCTTCAGCCTAAAAACCACCCTTTCCCACTTGGCGCCGCGCCAGGCACAAAAATGGCCATATGTCTGGAGATTGGTCCCACGCCCAAAGAGCCAGCAGGGAAAATTATGCCTTGCTCTAAAGCTCTTTGGGAACCGCTTGCATAGCCCCACAGACGTGGGCGCTGCAGCGTTTCCTGCGCCTTAAGCCTAAAAACCACCCTTTCCCACTTGGCGCCGCGCCGGCACAAAAATGGCCATATGTCTGGAGATTGGTCCCACGCCCAAAGAGCCAGCAGGGAAAATTATGCCTTGTTCTAAAGCTCTTTGGGAACCGCTTGCGTAGCCCCATAGACCTGGGTGCTGCAGGCTTTCTGCGCCTTAAGCCTCAAAACCACCCTTTCCCACTTGGCGGCGCGCCAGGCCCAAAAATGGCCATATGTCTGGAGATTGGTCCCATGCCCAAAGAGCCAGCAGGGAAAATTATGCCTTGTTCTAAAGCTCTTTGGGAACCGCTTGCATAACCCCACAGACCTGAGGCCTGCAGGCTTTCCTGCTTCCTTCAGCCTGAAAAACACCCTTTCCCACTTGGCTCTGCGCCAGGCACAAAAATGGCCATATGTCTGGAGATTGGTCCCACGCCCAAAGAGCCAGCATTGAAAACTATGCCTTGCTCTAAAGCTCTTTGGGAACCGCTTGCGTACCCCACAGACCTGGGGCCTGCAGGCTTACCTGCTGCCTTCAGCCTCAAAACCACCCTTTCCTACTTGGTACCGCGCCTCGCACAAAAATGGCCATATGTCTGGAGATTGGTCCCAGGCCCAAAGAGCCAGCAGGGAAAACTATGCCTTGTTCTAAAGCTCTTTGGGAACCGCTTGCGTAGCCCCACAGACCTGGGGGCTGCAGGCTTTCCTGCTGCCTTGAAACTCAAAACCACCCTTTACCACTTGGTGCCGCGCCAGGCACAAAAATGGCCATATGTCTGGAGATTGGTCCCACGCCCAAAGAGCCAGCAGGGAAAATTATGCCTTGTTCTAAAGCTCTTTGGGAACCGCTTGCATAACCCCACAGACCTGAGGCCTGCAGGCTTTCCTGCTGCCTTCAGCCTGAAAAACACCCTTTCCCACTTGGCGCCGCGCCAGGCACAAAAATGGCCATATGTCTGGAGATTGGTCCCACGCCCAAAGAGCCAGCAGGGAAAACTATGCCTTGCTCTAAAGCTCTTTGGGAACCGCTTGCATAGCCCCACAGACGTGGGCGCTGCAGCGTTTCCTGCGCCTTAAGCCTAAAAACCACCCTTTCCCACTTGGCGCCGCGCCGGCACAAAAATGGCCATATGTCTGGAGATTGGTCCCACGCCCAAAGAGCCAGCAGGGAAAATTATGCCTTGCTCTAAAGCTCTTTGGGAACCGCTTGCGTAGCCCCACAGACCTGGGGGCTGCAGGCTTTCCTGCTGCCTTCAGCCTCAAAACCACCCTTTCCCACTGGGCGACGCGCCAGGCACAATAATAGCCATATGTCTGGGGATTGGTCCCACGCCCAAAGAGCCAGCAGGGAAAACTATGCCTTGTTCTAAAGCTCTTTGGGAACCGCTTGCATAACCCCACAGACCTGAGGCCTGTAGCCTTTCCTGCTGCCTTCAGCCTCAAAACCACCCTTTCCCACTTGGCGCCGCGCCGGCACAGAAATGGCCATATGTCTGGAGATTGGTTCCACGCCCAAAGAGCCAGCAGGGAAAACTATGCCTTGTTCTAAAGCTCTTTGGGAACCGCTTGCGTAGCCCCACAGACCAGGGGGCTGCAGGCTTTCCTGCTGCCTTTAAACTCAAAACCACCCTTTACCACTTGGCGCCGCGCCAGGCCCAAAAATGGCCATATGTCTGGAGATTGGTCCCACGCCCAAAGAGCCAGCAGGGAAAATTATGCCTTGCTCTAAAGCTCTTTGGGAACTGCTTGCGTAGCCCCACAGACCTGGGGGCTGCAGGCTTTCCTGCTGCCTTCAGCCTCAAAACCACCCTTTCCACTTGGCGGCGCGCCAGGCCCAAAAATGGCCATATGTCTGGAGATTGGTCCCATGCCCAAAGAGCCAGCAGGGAAAATTATGTCTTGTTCTAAAGCTCTTTGGGAACCGCTTGCATAACCCCACAGACCTGAGGCCTGCAGGCTTTCCTGCTGCCTTCAGCCTGAAAAACACCCTTTCCCACTTGGCGCCGCGCCAGGCACAAAAATGGCCATATGTCTGGAGATTGGTCCCACGCCCAAAGAGCCAGCAGGGAAAACTATGCCTTGCTCTAAAGCTCTTTGGGAACCACTTGCGTAGCCCCATAGACCTGGGGGCTGCAGGCTTTCTGCGCCTTAAGCCTCAAAACCACCCTTTCCCACTTGGCACCGCGCCAGGCACAAAAATGGCCATATGTCTGGAGATTGGTCCCACGCCCAAAGAGCCAGCAGGGAAAACTATGCCTTGTTCTAAAGCTCTTTGGGAACTGCTTGCGTAGCCCCACAGACCTGGGGGCTGCAGGCTTTCCTGCTGCCTTCAGCCTCAAAACCACCCTTTCCCACTTGGCGCCGCGCCAGGCCCAAAAATGGCCATATGTCTGGAGATTGGTCCCATGCCCAAAGAGCCAGCAGGGAAAATTATGCCTTGTTCTAAAGCTCTTTGGGAACCGCTTGCATAACCCCACAGACCTGAGGCCTGCAGGCTTTCCTGCTGCCTTCAGCCTGAAAAACACCCTTTCCCACTAGGCCCCGCGCCAGGCACAAAAATGGCCATATGTCTGGAGATTGGTCCCACGCCCAAAGAGCCAGCAGGGAAAACTATGCCTTGCTCTAAAGCTCTTTGGGAACCGCTTGCGTAGCCTCACAGACCTGGGGCCTGCAGGCTTTCCTGCTGCCTTCAGCCTCAAAACCACCCTTTCCCACTTGGCTCCGCGCCAGGCACAAAAATGGCCATATGTCTGGAGACTGGTCCCACGCCCAAAGAGCCAGCAGGGAAAATTATGCCTTGCTCTAAAGCTCTTTGGGAACCGCTTGCATAACCCCACAGACCTGAGGCCTGCAGGCTTTCCTGCTGCCTTCAGCCTGAAAAACACCCTTTCCCACTTGGCGCCGCGCCAGGCACAAAAATGGCCATATGTCTGGAGATTGATCCCACGCCCAAAGAGCCAGCAGGGAAAATTATGCCTTGCTCTAAAGCTCTTTGGGAACCACTTGCGTAGCCCCATAGACCTGGGGGCTGCAGGCTTTCTGCGCCTTAAGCCTCAAAACCACCCTTTCCCACTTGGCCCCGCGCCAGGCAGAAAAATGGCCATATGTCTGGATATTGGTCCCACGCCCAGAGAGCCAGCAGGGAAAATTATGCCTTGTTCTAAAGCTCCTTGGGAACTGCTTGCGTAGCCCCACAGACCTGGGGGCTGCAGGCTTTCCTGCTGCCTTCAGCCTCAAAACCACCCTTTCCCACTTGGCGCCGCGCCAGGCCCAAAAATGGCCATATGTCTGGAGATTGGTCCCATGCCCAAAGAGCCAGCAGGGAAAATTATGCCTTGTTCTAAAGCTCTTTGGGAACCGCTTGCATAACCCCACAGACCTGAGGCCTGCAGGCTTTCCTGCTGCCTTCAACCTGAAAAACACCCTTTCCCACTTGGCCCCGCGCCAGGCCCAAAAATGGCCATATGTCTGGAGATTGGTCCCACGCCCAAAGAGCTAGCAGGGAAAACTATGCCTTGCTCTAAAGCTCTTTGGGAACCGCTTGCGTAGCCTCACAGACCTGGGGCCTGCAGGCTTTCCTGCTGCCTTCAGCCTCAAAACCACCCTTTCCCACTTGGCGCCGCGCCAGGCACAAAAATGGCCATATGTCTGGAGACTGGTCCCACGCCCAAAGAGCCAGCAGGGAAAATTATGCCTTGCTCTAAAGCTCTTTGGGAACCGCTTGCGTAGCCCCACAGACCTGGGGGCTGCAGGCTTTCTTGCTGCCTTCAGCCTCAAAACCACCCTTTCCCACTGGGCGCCGCGCCAGGCACAAAAATGGCCATACGTCTGGAGATTGGTCCCACGCCCAAAGAGCCAGGGGGGAAAATTATGCCTTGATCTAAAGCTCTTTGGGAACCGCTTGCATAGCCCCAGAGACGTGGGCGCTGCAGCGTTTCCTGCGCCTTAAGCCTAAAAAACACCCTTTCCCACTTGGCGCCGCGCCAGCACAAAAATGGCCATATGTCTGGAGATTGGTCCCACGCCCAAAGAGCCAGCAGGGAAAATTATGCCTTGCTCTAAAGCTCTTTGGGAACCGCTTGCGTAGCCCCATAGACCTGGGGCCTGCAGGCTTACCTGCTTCCTTCAGCCTCAAAACCACCCTTTCCCACTTGGCGCAGTGCCAGGCACAAAAATGCCATATGTCTGGGGATTGGTCCCACGCCCAAAGAGCCAGCAGGGAAAACTATGCCTTGTTCTAAAGCTCTTTGGGAACCGCTTGCATAACCCCACAGACCTGAGGCTGTAGGCTTTCCTGCTGCCTTCAGCCTCAAAACCACCCTTTCCCACTGGGCGACGCGCCAGGCACAATAATAGCCATATGTCTGGAGATTTGTCCCACGCCCAAAGAGCCAGCAGGGAAAACTATGCCTTGTTCTAAAGCTCTTTGGGAACCGGTTGCATAGCCCCACAGACCTGGGGCCTGCAGGCATTACTGCTGCCTTCAGCCTAAAAACCACCCTTTCCCACTTGGCGCCGCGCCAGGCACAAAAATGGCCATATGTCTGGAGATTGGTCCCACGCCCAAAGAGCCAGCAGGGAAAATTATGCCTTGCTCTAAAGCTCTTTGGGAACCGCTTGCATAGCCCCACAGACGTGGGCGCTGCAGCGTTTCCTGCGCCTTAAGCCTAAAAACCACCCTTTCCCACTTGGCGCCGCGCCGGCACAAAAATGGCCATATGTCTGGAGATTGGTCCCACGCCCAAAGAGCCAGCAGGGAAAATTATGCCTTGTTCTAAAGCTCTTTGGGAACCGCTTGCGTAGCCCCACAGACCTGGGGGCTGCAGGCTTTCCTGCTGCCTTCAGCCTCAAAACCACCCTTTCCCACTGGGCGACGCGCCAGGCACAATAATAGCCATATGTCTGGGGATTGGTCCCACGCCCAAAGAGCCAGCAGGGAAAACTATGCCTTGTTCTAAAGCTCTTTGGGAACCGCTTGCATAACCCCACAGACCTGAGGCCTGTAGGCTTTCCTGCTGCCTTCAGCCTCAAAACCACCCTTTCCCACTTGGCGCCGCGCCGGCACAGAAATGGCCATATGTCTGGAGATTGGTTCCACGCCCAAAGAGCCAGCAGGGAAAACTATGCCTTGTTCTAAAGCTCTTTGGGAACCGCTTGCGTAGCCCCACAGACCAGGGGGCTGCAGGCTTTCCTGCTGCCTTTAAACTCAAAACCACCCTTTACCACTTGGCGCCGCGCCACGCCCAAAAATGGCCATATGTCTGGAGATTGGTCCCACGCCCAAAGAGCCAGCAGGGAAAATTATGCCTTGCTCTAAAGCTCTTTGGGAACTGCTTGCGTAGCCCCACAGACCTGGGGGCTGCAGGCTTTCCTGCTGCCTTCAGCCTCAAAACCACCCTTTCCCACTTGGCGGCGCGCCAGGCCCAAAAATGGCCATACGTCTGGAGATTGGTCCCATGCCCAAAGAGCCAGCAGGGAAAATTATGCCTTGTTCTAAAGCTCTTTGGGAACCGCTTGCATAACCCCACAGACCTGAGGCCTGCAGGCTTTCCTGCTGCCTTCAGCCTGAAAAACACCCTTTCCCACTTGGCGCCGCGCCAGGCACAAAAATGGCCATATGTCTGGAGATTGGTCCCACGCCCAAAGAGCCAGCAGGGAAAACTATGCCTTGCTCTAAAGCTCTTTGGGAACCACTTGCGTAGCCCCATAGACCTGGGGGCTGCAGGCTTTCTGCGCCTTAAACCTCAAAACCACCCTTTCCCACTTGGCCCCGCGCCAGGCACAAAAATGGCCATATGTCTGGAGATTGGTCCCACGCCCAAAGAGCCAGCAGGGAAAACTATGCCTTGTTCTAAAGCTCTTTGGGAACTGCTTGCGTAGCCCCACAGACCTGGGGGCTGCAGGCTTTCCTGCTGCCTTCAGCCTCAAAACCACCCTTTCCCACTTGGCGCCGCGCCAGGCACAAAAATGGCCATATGTCTGGAGATTGGTCCCACGCCCAAAGAGCCAGCAGGGAAAATTATGCCTTGCTCTAAAGCTCTTTGGGAACCATTTGCGTAGCCCCACAGACCTGGGGCCTGCAGGCTTACCTGCTGCCTTCAGCCTCAAAACCACCCTTTCCCACTTGGCGCAGCGCCAGGCACAAAAATGGCCATATGTCTGGAGATTGGTCCCACGCCCAAAGAGCCAGCAGGGAAAATTATGCCTTGCTCTAAAGCTCTTTGGGAACCGCTTGCGTAGCCCCATAGACCTGGGGCCTGCAGGCTTACCTGCTGCCTTCAGCCTCAAAACCACCCTTTCCCACTTGGCGCAGCGCCAGGCACAAAAATGCCATATGTCTGGAGATTGGTCCCACGCCCAAAGAGCCAGCAGGGAAAACTATGCCTTGCTCTAAAGCTCTTTGGGAACTGCTTGCGTAGCCCCACAGACCTGGGGGCTGCAGTCTTTCCTGCTGCCTTCAGCCTCAAAACCACCCTTTCCCACTTGGCTCCTCGCCAGGCACAAAAATGGCCATATGTCTGGAGATTGGTCCCACGCCCAAAGAGCCAGCAGGGAAAATTATGCCTTGCTCTAAAGCTCTTTGGGAACTGCTTGCGTAGCCCCACAGACCTGGGGGCTGCAGGCTTTCCTGCTGCCTTCAGCCTCAAAACCACCCTTTCCCACTTGGCGGCGCGCCAGGCCCAAAAATGGCCATATGTCTGGAGATTGGTCCCATGCCCAAAGAGCCAGCAGGGAAAATTATGCCTTGTTCTAAAGCTCTTTGGGAACCGCTTGCATAACCCCACAGACCTGAGGCCTGCAGGCTTTCCTGCTGCCTTCAGCCTGAAAACCACCCTTTCCCACTTGGCGCCGCGCCAGGCACAAAAATGGCCATATGTCTGGAGATTGGTCCCACGCCCAAAGAGCCAGCAGGGAAAACTATGCCTTGCTCTAAAGCTCTTTGGGAACCGCTTGCATAGCCCCACTGACATGGGGCCTGCAGGCTTTCCTGCGTCTTAAGCCTCAAAACCACCCTTTCCCACTTGGCGCCACGCCAGGCCCAAAAATGGCCATATGTCTGGAGATTGGTCCCACGCCCAAAGAGCCAGCAGGGAAAACTATGCCTTGCTCTAAAGCTCTTTGGGAACCGCTTGCGCAGCCCCATAGACCTGGGGCCTGCAGGCTTACCTGCTGCCTTCAGCCTCAAAACCACCCTTTCCCACTTGGCGCCGCGCCAGGCACAAAAATGCCATATGTCTGGGGATTGGTCCCACGCCCAAAGAGCCAGCAGGGAAAATTATGCCTTGTTCTAAAGCTCTTTGGGAACCGCTTGCATAACCCCACAGACCTGAGGCCTGTAGGCTTTCCTGCTGCCTTCAGCCTCAAAACCACCCTTTCCCACTGGGCGACGCGCCAGGCACAATAATAGCCATATGTCTGGAGATTTGTCCCACGCCCAAAGAGCCAGCAGGGAAAACTATGCCTTGTTCTAAAGCTCTTTGGGAACCGGTTGCATAGCCCCACAGACCTGGGGCCTGCAGGCATTCCTGCTGCCTTCAGCCTCAAAACCACCCTTTCCCACTTGGCGCCGCGCCAGGCACAAAAATGGCCATATGTCTGGAGATTGGTCCCACGCCCAAAGAGCCAGCAGGGAAAATTATGCCTTGCTCTAAAGCTCTTTGGGAACTGCTTGCGTAGCCCCACAGACCTGGGGGCTGCAGGCTTTCCTGCTGCCTTCAGCCTCAAAACCACCCTTTCCCACTTGGCTCCTCGCCAGGCACAAAAATGGCCATATGTCTGGAGATTGGTCCCACGCCCAAAGAGCCAGCAGGGAAAATTATGCCTTGCTCTAAAGCTCTTTGGGAACTGCTTGCGTAGCCCCACAAAACTGGGGGCTGCAGGCTTTCCTGCTGCCTTCAGCCTCAAAACCACCCTTTCCCACTTGGCGGCGCGCCAGGCCAAAAAATGGCCATATGTCTGGAGATTGGTCCCATGCCCAAAGAGCCAGCAGGGAAAATTATGCCTTGTTCTAAAGCTCTTTGGGAACCGCTTGCATAACCCCACAGACCTGAGGCCTGCAGGCTTTCCTGCTGCCTTCAGCCTGAAAAACACCCTTTCCCACTTGGCGCCGCGCCAGGCACAAAAATGGCCATATGTCTGGAGATTGGTCCCACGCCCAAAGAGCCAGCAGGGAAAACTATGCCTTGCTCTAAAGCTCTTTGGGAACCGCTTGCATAGCCCCACTGACATGGGGCCTGCAGGCTTTCCTGCGTCTTAAGCCTCAAAACCACCCTTTCCCACTTGGCGCCGCGCCAGGCACAAAAATGGCCATATGTCTGGAGATTGGTCCCACGCCCAAAGAGCCAGCAGGGAAAACTATGCCTTGTTCTAAAGCTCTTTGGGAAACGCTTGCGTAGCCCCACAGACGTGGGGGCTGCAGGCTTTCCTGCTGCCTTCAGCCTCAAAACCACCCTTTCCCACTTGGCGGCGCGCCAGGCCCAAAAATGGCCATATGTCTGGAGATTGGTCCCATGCCCAAAGAGCCAGCAGGGATAAATATGCCTTCCTCTAAAGCTCTTTGGGAACCACTTGCGTAGCGCCACAGTCCTGGGGCCTGCAGGCTTACCTGCTGCCTTCAGCCTCAAAACCACCCTTTCCCACTTGGCCCCGCGCCAGGCACAAAAATGGCCATATGTTTGGAGATTGGTCCCACGCCCAAAGAGCCAGCAGGGAAAATTATGCCTTGATCTAAAGCTCTTTGGGAACCGCTTGCATAGCCCCAGAGACGTGGGCGCTGCAGCGTTTCCTGCGCCTTAAGCCTAAAAACCACCCTTTCCCACTTGGCGCCGCGCCGGCACAAAAATGGCCATATGTCTGGAGATTGGTCCCACGCCCAAAGAGCCAGCAGGGAAAATTATGCCTTGCTCTAAAGCTCTTTGGGAACCGCTTGCGTAGCCCCATAGACCTGGGGCCTGCAGGCTTACCTGCTTCCTTCAGCCTCAAAACCACCCTTTCCCACTTGGTGCAGCGCCAGGCACAAAAATGACATATGTCTGGGGATTGGTCCCACGCCCAAAGAGCCAGCAGGGAAAACTATGCCTTGTTCTAAAGCTCTTTGGGAACCGCTTGCATAACCCCACAGACCTGAGGCTGTAGGCTTTCCTGCTGCCTTCAGCCTCAAAACCACCCTTTCCCACTGGGCGACGCGCCAGGCACAATAATAGCCATATGTCTGGAGATTTGTCCCACGCCCAAAGAGCCAGCAGGGAAAACTATGCCTTGTTCTAAAGCTCTTTGGGAACCGGTTGCATAGCCCCACAGACCTGGGGCCTGCAGGCATTCCTGCTGCCTTCAGCCTCAAAACCACCCTTTCCCACTTGGCGCCGCGCCAGGCCCCAAAATGGCCATATATCTGGAGATTGGTCCCACGCCCAAAGAGCCAGCAGGGAAAATTATGCCTTGCTCTAAAGCTCTTTGGGAACCGCTTGCATAACCCTACAGACCTGAGGCCTGCAGGCTTTCCTGCTGCCTTCAGCCTGAAAAACACCCTTTCCCACTTGGCGCCGCGCCAGGCACAAAAATGGCCATATGTCTGGAGATTGGTCCCACGCCCAAAGAGCCAGCAGGGAAAACTATGCCTTGCTCTAAAGCTCTTTGGGAACCACTTGCGTAGCCCCATAGACCTGGGTGCTGCAGGCTTTCTGCGCCTTAAGCCTCAAAACCACCCTTTCCCACTTGGCGGCGCGCCAGGCCCAAAAATGGCCATATGTCTGGAGATTGGTCCCACGCCCAAAGAGCCAGCAGGGAAAATTATGCCTTGCTCTAAAGCTCTTTGGGAACTGCTTGCGTAGCCCCACAGACCTGGGGGCTGCAGGCTTTCCTGCTGCCTTCAGCCTCAAAACCACCCTTTCCCACTTGGCTCCTCGCCAGGCACAAAAATGGCCATATGTCTGGAGATTGGTCCCACGCCCAAAGAGCCAGCAGTGAAAATTATGCCTTGCTCTAAAGCTCTTTGGGAACTGCTTGCGTAGCCCCACAAAACTGGGGGCTGCAGGCTTTCCTGCTGCCTTCAGCCTCAAAACCACCCTTTCCCACTTGGCGGCGCGCCAGGCCCAAAAATGGCCATATGTCTGGAGATTGGTCCCACGCCCAGAGAGCCAGCAGGGAAAATTATGCCTTGTTCTAAAGCTCTTTGGGAACCGCTTGCATAACCCCACAGACCTGAGGCCTGCAGGCTTTCCTGCTGCCTTCAGCCTGAAAAAAACCCTTTCCCACTTGGCGCCGCGCCAGGCACAAAAATGGCCATATGTCTGGAGATTGGTCCCATGCCCAAAGAGCCAGCAGGGAAAACTATGCCTTGCTCTAAAGCTCTTTGGGAACCGCTTGCATAGCCCCACTGACATGGGGCCTGCAGGCTTTCCTGCGTCTTAAGCCTCAAAACCACCCTTTCCCACTTGGCGCCGCGCCAGGCACAAAAATGGCCATATGTCTGGAGATTGGTCCCACGCCCAAAGAGCCAGCAGGGAAAACTATGCCTTGTTCTAAAGCTCTTTGGGAAACGCTTGCGTAGCCCCACAGACGTGGGGGCTGCAGGCTTTCCTGCTGCCTTCAGCCTCAAAACCACCCTTTCCCACTTGGCGACGCGCCAGGCCCAAAAATGGCCATATGTCTGGAGATTGGTCCCATGCCCAAAGAGCCAGCAGGGATAAATATGCCTTCCTCTAAAGCTCTTTGGGAACCGCTTGCGTAGCGCCACAGACCTGGGGCCTGCAGGCTTACCTGCTGCCTTCAGCCTCAAAACCACCCTTTCCCACTTGGCCCCGCGCCAGGCACAAAAATGGCCATATGTCTGGAGATTGGTCCCACGCCCAAAGAGCCAGCAGGGAAAATTATGCCTTGATCTAAAGCTCTTTGGGAACCGCTTGCATAGCCCCAGAGACGTGGGCGCTGCAGCGTTTCCTGCGCCTTAAGCCTAAAAACCACCCTTTCCCACTTGGCGCCGCGCCGGCACAAAAATGGCCATATGTCTGGAGATTGGTCCCACGCCCAAAGAGCCAGCAGGGAAAATTATGCCTTGCTCTAAAGCTCTTTGGGAACCGCTTGCGTAGCCCCATAGACCTGGGGCCTGCAGGCTTACCTGCTTCCTTCAGCCTCAAAACCACCCTTTCCCACTTGGCGCAGCGCCAGGCACAAAAATGACATATGTCTGGGGATTGGTCCCACGCCCAAAGAGCCAGCAGGGAAAACTATGCCTTGTTCTAAAGCTCTTTGGGAACCGCTTGCATAACCCCACAGACCTGAGGCTGTAGGCTTTCCTGCTGCCTTCAGCCTCAAAACCACCCTTTCCCACTGGGCGACGCGCCAGGCACAATAATAGCCATATGTCTGGAGATTTGTCCCACGCCCAAAGAGCCAGCAGGGAAAACTATGCCTTGTTCTAAAGCTCTTTGGGAACCGGTTGCATAGCCCCACAGACCTGGGGCCTGCAGGCATTCCTGCTGCCTTCAGCCTCAAAACCACCCTTTCCCACTTGGCGCCGCGCCAGGCCCCAAAATGGCCATATATCTGGAGATTGGTCCCACGCCCAAAGAGCCAGCAGGGAAAATTATGCCTTGCTCTAAAGCTCTTTGGGAACCGCTTGCATAACCCCACAGACCTGAGGCCTGCAGGCTTTCCTGCTGCCTTCAGCCTGAAAAACACCCTTTCCCACTTGGCGCCGCGCCAGGCACAAAAATGGCCATATGTCTGGAGATTGGTCCCACGCCCAAAGAGCCAGCAGGGAAAACTATGCCTTGCTCTAAAGCTCTTTGGGAACCACTTGCGTAGCCCCATAGACCTGGGTGCTGCAGGCTTTCTGCGCCTTAAGCCTCAAAACCACCCTTTCCCACTTGGCGGCGCGCCAGGCCCAAAAATGGCCATATGTCTGGAGATTGGTCCCATGCCCAAAGAGCCAGCAGGGAAAATTATGCCTTGTTCTAAAGCTCTTTGGGAACCGCTTGCATAACCCCACAGACCTGAGGCCTGCAGGCTTTCCTGCTGCCTTCAGCCTGAAAAACACCCTTTCCCACTTGGCCCCGCGCCAGGCACAAAAATGGCCATATGTCTGGAGATTGGTCCCACGCCCAAAGAGCCAGCAGGGAAAACTATGCCTTGCTCTAAAGCTCTTTGGGAACCGCTTGCGTAGCCTCACAGACCTGGGGCCTGCAGGCTTTCCTGCTGCCTTCAGCCTCAAAACCACCCTTTCCCACTTGGCTCCGCGCCAGGCACAAAAATGGCCATATGTCTGGAGACTGGTCCCACGCCCAAAGAGCCAGCAGGGAAAATTATGCCTTGCTCTAAAGCTCTTTGGGAACCATTTGCGTAGCCCCACAGACCTGGGGCCTGCAGGCTTACCTGCTGCCTTCAGCCTCAAAACCACCCTTTCCCACTTGGCGCAGCGCCAGGCACAAAAATGCCATATGTCTGGAGATTGGTCCCACGCCCAAAGAGCCAGCAGGGAAAATTATGCCTTGCTCTAAAGCTCTTTGGGAACCGCTTGCGTAGCCCCATAGACCTGGGGGCTGCAGGCTTTCCTGCTGCCTTCAGCCTCAAAACCACCCTTTCCCACTTGGCGGCGCGCCAGGCCCAAAAATGGCCATATGTCTGGAGATTGGTCCCATGCCCAAAGAGCCAGCAGGGAAAATTATGCCTTGTTCTAAAGCTCTTTGGGAACCGCTTGCATAACCCCACAGACCTGAGGCCTGCAGGCTTTCCTGCTGCCTTCAGCCTGAAAAACACCCTTTCCCACTTGGCGCCGCGCCAGGCACAAAAATGGCCATATGTCTGGAGATTGGTCCCACGCCCAAAGAGCCAGCAGGGAAAACTATGCCTTGCTCTAAAGCTCTTTGGGAACCGCTTGCATAGCCCCACTGACATGGGGCCTGCAGGCTTTCCTGCGTCTTAAGCCTCAAAACCACCCTTTCCCACTTGGCGCCGCGCCAGGCACAAAAATGGCCATATGTCTGGAGATTGGTCCCACGCCCAAAGAGCCAGCAGGGAAAACTATGCCTTGCTCTAAAGCTCTTTGGGAACCGCTTGCGTAGCCCCATAGACCTGGGGCCTGCAGGCTTACCTGCTGCCTTCAGCCTCAAAACCACCCTTTCCCACTTGGCGCAGCGCCAGGCACAAAAATGCCATATGTCTGGGGATTGGTCCCACGCCCAAAGAGCCAGCAGGGAAAATTATGCCTTGTTCTAAAGCTCTTTGGGAACCGCTTGCATAACCCCACAGACCTGAGGCCTGTAGGCTTTCCTGCTGCCTTCAGCCTCAAAACCACCCTTTCCCACTGGGCGACGCGCCAGGCACAATAATAGCCATATGTCTGGAGATTTGTCCCACGCCCAAAGAGCCAGCAGGGAAAACTATGCCTTGTTCTAAAGCTCTTTGGGAACCGGTTGCATAGCCCCACAGACGTGGGGCCTGCAGGCATTCCTGCTGCCTTCAGCCTCAAAACCACCCTTTCCCACTTGGCGCCGCGCCAGGCACAAAAATGGCCATATGTCTGGAGATTGGTCCCACGCCCAAAGAGCCAGCAGGGAAAATTATGCCTTGCTCTAAAGCTCTTTGGGAACTGCTTGCGTAGCCCCACAGACCTGGGGGCTGCAGGCTTTCCTGCTGCCTTCAGCCTCAAAACCACCCTTTCCCACTGGGCGCCGCGCCAGGCACAAAAATGGCCATATGTCTGGAGATTGGTCCCACGCCCAAAGAGCCAGCAGGGAAAATTATGCCTTGCTCTAAAGCTCTTTGGGAACTGCTTGCGTAGCCCCACAAAACTGGGGGCTGCAGGCTTTCCTGCTGCCTTCAGCCTCAAAACCACCCTTTCCCACTTGGCGGCGCGCCAGGCCAAAAAATGGCCATATGTCTGGAGATTGGTCCCATGCCCAAAGAGCCAGCAGGGAAAATTATGCCTTGTTCTAAAGCTCTTTGGGAACCGCTTGCATAACCCCACAGACCTGAGGCCTGCAGGCTTTCCTGCTGCCTTCAGCCTGAAAAACACCCTTTCCCACTTGGCGCCGCGCCAGGCACAAAAATGGCCATATGTCTGGAGATTGGTCCCACGCCCAAAGAGCCAGCAGGGAAAACTATGCCTTGCTCTAAAGCTCTTTGGGAACCGCTTGCATAGCCCCACTGACATGGGGCCTGCAGGCTTTCCTGCGTCTTAAGCCTCAAAACCACCCTTTCCCACTTGGCGCCGCGCCAGGCACAAAAATGGCCATATGTCTGGAGATTGGTCCCACGCCCAAAGAGCCAGCAGGGAAAACTATGCCTTGTTCTAAAGCTCTTTGGGAAACGCTTGCGTAGCCCCACAGACGTGGGGGCTGCAGGCTTTCCTGCTGCCTTCAGCCTCAAAACCACCCTTTCCCACTTGGCGGCGCGCCAGGCACAAAAATGGCCATATGTCTGGAGATTGGTCCCACGCCCAAAGAGCCAGCAGGGAAAACTATGCCTTGTTCTAAAGCTCTTTGGGAACCACTTGCGTAGCGCCACAGACCTGGGGCCTGCAGGCTTACCTGCTGCCTTCAGCCTCAAAACCACCCTTTCCCACTTGGCCCCGCGCCAGGCACAAAAATGGCCATATGTCTGGAGATTGGTCCCACGCCCAAAGAGCCAGCAGGGAAAACTATGCCTTGTTCTAAAGCTCTTTGGGAACCGCTTGCATAGCCCCACAGACCTGGGGCCTGCACGCTTTCCTGCTGCCTTCAGCCTCAAAATAACCCTTTCCCAATTGGCGCCGCGCCAGGCTAAAAAAACGGCCATATGTCTAGAGATTGGTCCCACGCCCAAAGAGCCAGCAGGGAAAATTATGCCTTGCTCTAAAGCTCTTTGGGAACCGCTTGCGTAGCCCCATAGACCTGGGGGGCTGCAGGCTTTCCTGCGCCTTAAGCCTCAAAACCACCCTTTCCCACTTGGCGCCGCGCCGGCAAAAAAATGGCCATATGTCTGGAGATTGGTCCCACGCCCAAAGAGCCAGCAGGGAAAATTATGCCTTGTTCTAAAGCTCTTTGGGAACCGCTTGCGTAGCCCCATAGACCTGGGGCCTGCAGGCTTTCCTGCTGCCTTCAGCCTGAAAACCACCCTTTCCCACTGGGCGCCGCGCCAGGCACAAAAATGGCCATATGTCTGGAGATTTGTCCCACGCCCAAAGAGCCAGCAGGGAAAACTATGCCTTGTTCTAAACCTCCTTGGGAACCGCTTGCGTAGCCCCATAGACCTGGGGGGCTGCAGGCTTTCCTGCGCCTTAAGCCTCAAAACCACCCTTTCCCACTTGGCGCCGCGCCGGCAAAAAAATGGCCATATGTCTGGAGATTGGTCCCACGCCCAAAGAGCCAGCAGGGAAAATTATGCCTTGTTCTAAAGCTCTTTTGGAACCGCTTGCGTAGCCCCATAGACCTGGGGCCTGCAGGCTTTCCTGCTGCCTTCAGCCTGAAAACCACCCTTTCCCACTGGGCGCCGCGCCAGGCACAAAAATGGCCATATGTCTGGAGATTTGTCCCACGCCCAAAGAGCCAGCAGGGAAAACTATGCCTTGTTCTAAACCTCCTTGGGAACCGCTTGCGTAGCCCCACAGACCTGGGGGCTGCAGGCTTTCCTGCTGCCTTCAGCCTCAAAACCACCCTTTCCCACCTGGCTCCGCGCCAGGCACAAAAATGGCCATATGTCTGGAGATTGGTTCCACGCCCAAAGAGACAGCAGGGAAAACTATGCCTTGTTCTAAAGCTCTTTGGGAACCGCTTGCATAGCCCCACAGACCTGGGGGCTGCAGGCTTTCTTGCTGCCTTCAGCCTCAAAACCACCCTTTCCCACTTGGTACCGCGCCTCGCACAAAAATGGCCATATGTCTGGAGACTGGTCCCACGCCCAAAGAGCCAGCAGGGAAAATTATGCCTTGCTCTAAAGCTCTTTGGGAACCATTTGCGTAGCCCCACAGACCTGGGGCCTGCAGGCTTACCTGCTGCCTTCAGCCTCAAAACCACCCTTTCCCACTTGGCACCGCGCCAGGCCCAAAAATGGCCATATGTCTGGAGATTGGTCCCACGCCCAAAGAGCCAGCAGGGAAAATTATGCCTTGTTCTAAAGCTCTTTGGGAACCGCTTGCATAGCCCCACAGACCTGGGGGCTGCAGGCTTTCCTGCGTCTTAAGCCTAAAAACCACCCTTTCCCACTTGGCGCCGCGCCAGGCACAAAAATGGCCATATGTCTGGAGATTGGTCCCACGCCCAAAGAGCCAGCAGGGAAAATTATGCCTTGATCTAAAGCTCTTTGGGAACCGCTTGCATAGCCCCACAGACGTGGGCGCTGCAGCGTTTCCTGCGTCTTAAGCCTCAATACCACCCTTTCCCACTTGGCGCCGCGCCGGCACAAAAATGGCCATATGTCTGGAGATTGGTCCCACGCCCAAAGAGCCAGCAGGGAAAATTATGCCTTGCTCTAAAGCTCTTTGGGAACTGCTTGCGTAGCCCCACAGACCTGGGGGCTGCAGGCTTTCCTGCTGCCTTCAGCCTCAAAACCACCCTTTCCCACTTGGCGGCGCGCCAGGCCCAAAAATGGCCATATGTCTGGAGATTGGTCCCATGCCCAAAGAGCCAGCAGGGAAAATTATGCCTTGTTCTAAAGCTCTTTGGGAACCGCTTGCATAACCCCACAGACCTGAGGCCTGCAGGCTTTCCTGCTGCCTTCAGCCTGAAAAACACCCTTTCCCACTTGGCGCCGCGCCAGGCACAAAAATGGCCATATGTCTGGAGATTGGTCCCACGCCCAAAGAGCCAGCAGGGAAAACTATGCCTTGCTCTAAAGCTCTTTGGGAACCGCTTGCATAGCCCCACTGACATGGGGCCTGCAGGCTTTCCTGGGTCTTAAGCCTCAAAACCACCCTTTCCCACTTGGCGCCGCGCCAGGCACAAAAATGGCCATATGTCTGGAGATTGGTCCCACGCCCAAAGAGCCAGCAGGGAAAACTATGCCTTGCTCTAAAGCTCTTTGGGAACCGCTTGCGTAGCCCCATAGACCTGGGGCCTGCAGGCTTACCTGCTGCCTTCAGCCTCAAAACCACCCTTTCCCACTTGGCGCCGCGCCAGGCACAAAAATGGCCATATGTCTGGAGATTGGTCCCACGCCCAAAGAGCCAGCAGGGAAAACTATGCCTTGCTCTAAAGCTCTTTGGGAACCGCTTGCGTAGCCCCATAGACCTGGGGCCTGCAGGCTTACCTGCTGCCTTCAGCCTCAAAACCACCCTTTCCCACTTGGCGCAGCGCCAGGCACAAAAATGCCATATGTCTGGGGATTGGTCCCACGCCCAAAGAGCCAGCAGGGAAAACTATGCCTTGTTCTAAAGCTCTTTGGGAACCGCTTGCATAACCCCACAGACCTGAGGCCTGTAGGCTTTCCTGCTGCCTTCAGCCTCAAAACCACCCTTTCCCACTGGGCGACGCGCCAGGCACAATAATAGCCATATGTCTGGAGATTTGTCCCACGCCCAAAGAGCCAGCAGGGAAAACTATGCCTTGTTCTAAAGCTCTTTGGCAACCGGTTGCATAGCCCCACAGACCTGGGGCCTGCAGGCATTCCTGCTGCCTTCAGCCTCAAAACCACCCTTTCCCACTTGGCGCCGCGCCAGGCACAAAAATGGCCATATGTCTGGAGATTGGTCCCACGCCCAAAGAGCCAGCAGGGAAAATTATGCCTTGTTCTAAAGCTCTTTGGGAACCGCTTGCGTAGCCCCACAGACCTGGGGGCTGCAGTCTTTCCTGCTGCCTTCAGCCTCAAAACCACCCTTTCCCACTTGGCGCCGCGCCAGGCACAAAAATGGCCATATGTCTGGAGATTGGTCCCACGCCCAAAGAGCCAGCAGGGAAAATTATGCCTTGCTCTAAAGCTCTTTGGGAACTGCTTGCGTAGCCCCACAAAACTGGGGGCTGCAGGCTTTCCTGCTGCCTTCAGCCTCAAAACCACCCTTTCCCACTTGGCGGCGCGCCAGGCCAAAAAATGGCCATATGTCTGGAGATTGGTCCCATGCCCAAAGAGCCAGCAGGGAAAATTATGCCTTGTTCTAAAGCTCTTTGGGAACCGCTTGCATAACCCCACAGACCTGAGGCCTGCAGGCTTTCCTGCTGCCTTCAGCCTGAAAAACACCCTTTCCCACTTGGCGCCGCGCCAGGCACAAAAATGGCCATATGTCTGGAGATTGGTCCCACGCCCAAAGAGCCAGCAGGGAAAACTATGCCTTGCTCTAAAGCTCTTTGGGAACCGCTTGCATAGCCCCACTTACATGGGGCCTGCAGGCTTTCCTGCGTCTTAAGCCTCAAAACCACCCTTTCCCACTTGGCGCCGCGCCAGGCACAAAAATGGCCATATGTCTGGAGATTGGTCCCACGCCCAAAGAGCCAGCAGGGAAAACTATGCCTTGTTCTAAAGCTCTTTGGGAAACGCTTGCGTAGCCCCAGAGACGTGGGGGCTGCAGGCTTTCCTGCTGCCTTCAGCCTCAAAACCACCCTTTCCCACTTGGCGGCGCGCCAGGCCCAAAAATGGCCATATGTCTGGAGATTGGTCCCATGCCCAAAGAGCCAGCAGGGATAAATATGCCTTCCTCTAAAGCTCTTTGGGAACCACTTGCGTAGCGCCACAGACCTGGGGCCTGCAGGCTTACCTGCTGCCTTCAGCCTCAAAACCACCCTTTCCCACTTGGCGCCGCGCCAGGCACAAAAATGGCCATATGTCTGGAGATTGGTCCCACGCCCAAAGAGCCAGCAGGGAAAACTATGCCTTGTTCTAAAGCTCTTTTGGAACTGCTTGCATAGCCCCACAGACCTGGGGCCTGCACGCTTTCCTGCTGCCTTCAGCCTCAAAATCACCCTTTCCCAATTGGCGCCGCGCCAGGCCAAAAAAATGGCCATATGTCTAGAGACTGGTCCCACGCCCAAAGAGCCAGCAGGGAAAATTATGCCTTGCTCTAAAGCTCTTTGGGAACCGCTTGCGTAGCCCCACAGACCTGGGGGCTGCAGGGTTTCCTGCGCCTTAAGCCTCAAAATCACCCTTTCCCACTTGGCGCCGCGCCGGCAAAAAAATGGCCATATGTCTGGAGATTGGTCCAACGCCCAAAGAGCCAGCAGGGAAAATTATGCCTTGTTCTAAAGCTCTTTGGGAACCGCTTGCGTAGCCCCATAGACCTGGGGCCTGCAGGCTTTCCTGCTGCCTTAACCCTCAAAACCACCCTTTCCCACTGGGCGCCGCGCCAGGCACAAAAATGGCCATATGTCTGGAGATTTGTCCCACGCCCAAAGAGCCAGCAGGGAAAACTATGCCTTGTTCTAAACCTCCTTGGGAACCGCTTGCGTAGCCCCACAGACCTGGGGGCTGCAGGCTTTCCTGCTGCCTTCAGCCTCAAAACCACCCTTTCCCACTTGGCTCCGCGCCAGGCACAAAAATGGCCATATGTCTGGAGATTGGTTCCACGCCCAAAGAGACAGCAGGGAAAACTATGCCTTGTTCTAAAGCTCTTTGGGAACCGCTTGCATAGCCCCACAGACCTGGGGGCTGCAGGCTTTCTTGCTGCCTTCAGCCTCAAAACCACCCTTTCCCACTTGGCGCCGCGCCAGGCACAAAAATGGCCATATGTCTGGAGATTGGTCCCACGCCCAAAGAGCCAGCAGGGAAAACTATGCCTTGCTCTAAAGCTCTTTGGGAACCGCTTGCATAGCCCCACTTACATGGGGCCTGCAGGCTTTCCTGCGTCTTAAGCCTCAAAACCACCCTTTCCCACTTGGCGCCGCGCCAGGCACAAAAATGGCCATATGTCTGGAGATTGGTCCCACGCCCAAAGAGCCAGCAGGGAAAACTATGCCTTGTTCTAAAGCTCTTTGGGAAACGCTTGCGTAGCCCCAGAGACGTGGGGGCTGCAGGCTTTCCTGCTGCCTTCAGCCTCAAAACCACCCTTTCCCACTTGGCGGCGCGCCAGGCCCAAAAATGGCCATATGTCTGGAGATTGGTCCCATGCCCAAAGAGCCAGCAGGGATAAATATGCCTTCCTCTAAAGCTCTTTGGGAACCACTTGCGTAGCGCCACAGACCTGGGGCCTGCAGGCTTACCTGCTGCCTTCAGCCTCTAAACCACCCTTTCCCACTTGGCGCCGCGCCAGGCACAAAAATGGCCATATGTCTGGAGATTGGTCCCACGCCCAAAGAGCCAGCAGGGAAAACTATGCCTTGTTCTAAAGCTCTTTTGGAACTGCTTGCATAGCCCCACAGACCTGGGGCCTGCACGCTTTCCTGCTGCCTTCAGCCTCAAAATCACCCTTTCCCAATTGGCGCCGCGCCAGGCCAAAAAAATGGCCATATGTCTAGAGACTGGTCCCACGCCCAAAGAGCCAGCAGGGAAAATTATGCCTTGCTCTAAAGCTCTTTGGGAACCGCTTGCGTAGCCCCACAGACCTGGGGGCTGCAGGGTTTCCTGCGCCTTAAGCCTCAAAATCACCCTTTCCCACTTGGCGCCGCGCCGGCAAAAAAATGGCCATATGTCTGGAGATTGGTCCAACGCCCAAAGAGCCAGCAGGGAAAATTATGCCTTGTTCTAAAGCTCTTTGGGAACCGCTTGCGTAGCCCCATAGACCTGGGGCCTGCAGGCTTTCCTGCTGCCTTAACCCTCAAAACCACCCTTTCCCACTGGGCGCCGCGCCAGGCACAAAAATGGCCATATGTCTGGAGATTTGTCCCACGCCCAAAGAGCCAGCAGGGAAAACTATGCCTTGTTCTAAACCTCCTTGGGAACCGCTTGCGTAGCCCCACAGACCTGGGGGCTGCAGGCTTTCCTGCTGCCTTCAGCCTCAAAACCACCCTTTCCCACTTGGCTCCGCGCCAGGCACAAAAATGGCCATATGTCTGGAGATTGGTTCCACGCCCAAAGAGACAGCAGGGAAAACTATGCCTTGTTCTAAAGCTCTTTGGGAACCGCTTGCATAGCCCCACAGACCTGGGGGCTGCAGGCTTTCTTGCTGCCTTCAGCCTCAAAACCACCCTTTCCCACTTGGTACCGCGCCTCGCACAAAAATGGCCATATGTCTGGAGACTGGTCCCACGCCCAAAGAGCCAGCAGGGAAAATTATGCCTTGCTCTAAAGCTCTTTGGGAACCATTTGCGTAGCCCCACAGACCTGGGGCCTGCAGGCTTACCTGCTGCCTTCAGCCTCAAAACCACCCTTTCCCACTTGGCACCGCGCCAGGCCCAAAAATGGCCATATGTCTGGAGATTGGTCCCACGCCCAAAGAGCCAGCAGGGAAAATTATGCCTTGTTCTAAAGCTCTTTGGGAACCGCTTGCATAGCCCCACAGACCTGGGGGCTGCAGGCTTTCCTGCGTCTTAAGCCTAAAAACCACCCTTTCCCACTTGGCGCCGCGCCAGGCACAAAAATGGCCATATGTCTGGAGATTGGTCCCACGCCCAAAGAGCCAGCAGGGAAAATTATGCCTTGATCTAAAGCTCTTTGGGAACCGCTTGCATAGCCCCACAGACGTGGGCGCTGCAGCGTTTCCTGCGTCTTAAGCCTCAAAACCACCCTTTCCCACTTGGCGCCGCGCCGGCACAAAAATGGCCATATGTCTGGAGATTGGTCCCACGCCCAAAGAGCCAGCAGGGAAAATTATGCCTTGCTCTAAAGCTCTTTGGGAACTGCTTGCGTAGCCCCACAGACCTGGGGGCTGCAGGCTTTCCTGCTGCCTTCAGCCTCAAAACCACCCTTTCCCACTTGGCGGCGCGCCAGGCCCAAAAATGGCCATATGTCTGGAGATTGGTCCCATGCCCAAAGAGCCAGCAGGGAAAATTATGCCTTGTTCTAAAGCTCTTTGGGAACCGCTTGCATAACCCCATAGACCTGGGGCCTGCAGGCTTTCCTGCTGCCTTCAGCCTGAAAAACACCCTTTCCCACTTGGCGCCGCGCCAGGCACAAAAATGGCCATATGTCTGGAGATTGGTCCCACGCCCAAAGAGCCAGCAGGGAAAACTATGCCTTGCTCTAAAGCTCTTTGGGAACCGCTTGCATAGCCCCACAGACCTGGGGGCTGCAGGCTTTCCTGCGTCTTAAGCCTAAAAACCACCCTTTCCCACTTGGCGCCGCGCCAGGCACAAAAATGGCCATATGTCTGGAGATTGGTCCCACACCCAAAGAGCCAGCAGGGAAAATTATGCCTTGATCTAAAGCTCTTTGGGAACCGCTTGCATAGCCCCACAGACGTGGGCGCTGCAGCGTTTCCTGCGTCTTAAGCCTCAAAACCACCCTTTCCCACTTGGCGCCGCGCCGGCACAAAAATGGCCATATGTCTGGAGATTGGTCCCACGCCCAAAGAGCCAGCAGGGAAAATTATGCCTTGCTCTAAAGCTCTTTGGGAACTGCTTGCGTAGCCCCACAGACCTGGGGGCTGCAGGCTTTCCTGCTGCCTTCAGCCTCAAAACCACCCTTTCCCACTTGGCGGCGCGCCAGGCCCAAAAATGGCCATATGTCTGGAGATTGGTCCCATGCCCAAAGAGCCAGCAGGGAAAATTATGCCTTGTTCTAAAGCTCTTTGGGAACCGCTTGCATAACCCCACAGACCTGAGGCCTGCAGGCATTCCTGCTGCCTTCAGCCTGAAAAACACCCTTTCCCACTTGGCGCCGCGCCAGGCACAAAAATGGCCATATGTCTGGAGATTGGTCCCACGCCCAAAGAGCCAGCAGGGAAAACTATGCCTTGCTCTAAAGCTCTTTGGGAACCGCTTGCATAGCCCCACTGACATGGGGCCTGCAGGCTTTCCTGCGTCTTAAGCCTCAAAACCACCCTTTCCAACTGGGCGTCGCGCCAGGCACAAAAATGGCCATATGTCTGGAGATTGGTCCCACGCCCAAAGAGCCAGCAGGGAAAACTATGCCTTGCTCTAAAGCTCTTTGGGAACCGCTTGCGTAGCCCCATAGACCTGGGGCCTGCAGGCTTACCTGCTGCCTTCAGCCTCAAAACCACCCTTTCCCACTTGGCGCCGCGCCAGGCACAAAAATGGCCATATGTATGGAGATTGGTCCCACGCCCAAAGAGCCAGCAGGGAAAACTATGCCTTGCTCTAAAGCTCTTTGGGAACCGCTTGCGTAGCCCCATAGACCTGGGGCCTGCAGGCTTTCCTGCTGCCTTCAGCCTCAAAACCACCCTTTCCCACTTGGCGCAGCGCCAGGCACAAAAATGCCATATGTCTGGGGATTGGTCCCACGCCCAAAGAGCCAGCAGGGAAAACTATGCCTTGTTCTAAAGCTCTTTGGGAACCGCTTGCATAGCCCCACAGACCTGGGGCCTGCAGGCATTCCTGCTGCCTTCAGCCTCAAAACCACCCTTTCCCACTTGGCGCCGCGCCAGGCACAAAAATGGCCATATGTCTGGAGATTGGTCCCACGCCCAAAGAGCCAGCAGGGAAAACTATGCCTTGTTCTAAAGCTCTTTGGGAACCGGTTGCATAGCCCCACAGACCTGGGGCCTGCAGGCATTCCTGCTGCCTTCAGCCTCAAAACCACCCTTTCCCACTTGGCGCCGCGCCAGGCACAAAAATGGCCATATGTCTGGAGATTGGTCCCACGCCCAAAGAGCCAGCAGGGAAAATTATGCCTTGTTCTAAAGCTCTTTGGGAACCGCTTGCGTAGCCCCACAGACCTGGGGGCTGCAGTCTTTCCTGCTGCCTTCAGCCTCAAAACCACCCTTTCCCACTTGGCGCCGCGCCGGCACAAAAATGGCCATATGTCTGGAGATTGGTCCCACGCCCAAAGAGCCAGCAGGGAAAATTATGCCTTGCTCTAAAGCTCTTTGGGAACTGCTTGCGTAGCCCCACAAAACTGGGGGCTGCAGGCTTTCCTGCTGCCTTCAGCCTCAAAACCACCCTTTCCCACTTGGCGGCGCGCCAGGCCAAAAAATGGCCATATGTCTGGAGATTGGTCCCATGCCCAAAGAGCCAGCAGGGAAAATTATGCCTTGTTCTAAAGCTCTTTGGGAACCGCTTGCATAACCCCACAGACCTGAGGCCTGCAGGCTTTCCTGCTGCCTTCAGCCTGAAAAACACCCTTTCCCACTTGGCGCCGCGCCAGGCACAAAAATGGCCATATGTCTGGAGATTGGTCCCACGCCCAAAGAGCCAGCAGGGAAAACTATGCCTTGCTCTAAAGCTCTTTGGGAACCGCTTGCATAGCCCCACTTACATGGGGCCTGCAGGCTTTCCTGCGTCTTAAGCCTCAAAACCACCCTTTCCCACTTGGCGCCGCGCCAGGCACAAAAATGGCCATATGTCTGGAGATTGGTCCCACGCCCAAAGAGCCAGCAGGGAAAACTATGCCTTGTTCTAAAGCTCTTTGGGAAACGCTTGCGTAGCCCCACAGACGTGGGGGCTGCAGGCTTTCCTGCTGCCTTCAGCCTCAAAACCACCCTTTCCCACTTGGCGGCGCGCCAGGCCCAAAAATGGCCATATGTCTGGAGATTGGTCCCATGCCCAAAGAGCCAGCAGGGATAAATATGCCTTCCTCTAAAGCTCTTTGGGAACCACTTGCGTAGCGCCACAGACCTGGGGCCTGCAGGCTTACCTGCTGCCTTCAGCCTCAAAACCACCCTTTCCCACTTGGCGCCGCGCCAGGCACAAAAATGCCATATGTCTGGGGATTGGTCCCACGCCCAAAGAGCCAGCAGGGAAAACTATGCCTTGTTCTAAAGCTCTTTGGGAACCGCTTGCATAACCCCACAGACCTGAGGCCTGTAGGCTTTCCTGCTGCCTTCAGCCTCAAAACCACCCTTTCCCACTGGGCGACGCGCCAGGCACAATAATAGCCATATGTCTGGAGATTTGTCCCACGCCCAAAGAGCCAGCAGGGAAAACTATGCCTTGTTCTAAAGCTCTTTGGGAACCGGTTGCATAGCCCCACAGACCTGGGGCCTGCAGGCATTCCTGCTGCCTTCAGCCTCAAAACCACCCTTTCCCACTTGGCGCCGCGCCAGGCACAAAAATGGCCATATGTCTGGAGATTGGTCCCACGCCCAAAGAGCCAGCAGGGAAAACTATGCCTTGTTCTAAAGCTCTTTGGGAACCGGTTGCATAGCCCCACAGACCTGGGGCCTGCAGGCATTCCTGCTGCCTTCAGCCTCAAAACCACCCTTTCCCACTTGGCGCCGCGCCAGGCACAAAAATGGCCATATGTCTGGAGATTGGTCCCACGCCCAAAGAGCCAGCAGGGAAAATTATGCCTTGTTCTAAAGCTCTTTGGGAACCGCTTGCGTAGCCCCACAGACCTGGGGGCTGCAGTCTTTCCTGCTGCCTTCAGCCTCAAAACCACCCTTTCCCACTTGGCGCCGCGCCGGCACAAAAATGGCCATATGTCTGGAGATTGGTCCCACGCCCAAAGAGCCAGCAGGGAAAATTATGCCTTGCTCTAAAGCTCTTTGGGAACTGCTTGCGTAGCCCCACAAAACTGGGGGCTGCAGGCTTTCCTGCTGCCTTCAGCCTCAAAACCACCCTTTCCCACTTGGCGGCGCGCCAGGCCAAAAAATGGCCATATGTCTGGAGATTGGTCCCATGCCCAAAGAGCCAGCAGGGAAAATTATGCCTTGTTCTAAAGCTCTTTGGGAACCGCTTGCATAACCCCACAGACCTGAGGCCTGCAGGCTTTCCTGCTGCCTTCAGCCTGAAAAACACCCTTTCCCACTTGGCGCCGCGCCGGCACAAAAATGGCCATATGTCTGGAGATTGGTCCCACGCCCAAAGAGCCAGCAGGGAAAATTATGCCTTGCTCTAAAGCTCTTTGGGAACTGCTTGCGTAGCCCCACAAAACTGGGGGCTGCAGGCTTTCCTGCTGCCTTCAGCCTCAAAACCACCCTTTCCCACTTGGCGGCGCGCCAGGCCAAAAAATGGCCATATGTCTGGAGATTGGTCCCATGCCCAAAGAGCCAGCAGGGAAAATTATGCCTTGTTCTAAAGCTCTTTGGGAACCGCTTGCATAACCCCACAGACCTGAGGCCTGCAGGCTTTCCTGCTGCCTTCAGCCTGAAAAACACCCTTTCCCACTTGGCGCCGCGCCAGGCACAAAAATGGCCATATGTCTGGAGATTGGTCCCACGCCCAAAGAGCCAGCAGGGAAAACTATGCCTTGCTCTAAAGCTCTTTGGGAACCGCTTGCATAGCCCCACTGACATGGGGCCTGCAGGCTTTCCTGCGTCTTAAGCCTCAAAACCACCCTTTCCCACTTGGCGGCGCGCCAGGCACAAAAATGGCCATATGTCTGGAGATTGGTCCCACGCCCAAAGAGCCAGCAGGGAAAACTATGCCTTGTTCTAAAGCTCTTTGGGAAACGCTTGCGTAGCCCCACAGACGTGGGGGCTGCAGGCTTTCCTGCTGCCTTCAGCCTCAAAACCACCCTTTCCCACTTGGCGGCGCGCCAGGCCCAAAAATGGCCATATGTCTGGAGATTGGTCCCATGCCCAAAGAGCCAGCAGGGATAAATATGCCTTCCTCTAAAGCTCTTTGGGAACCACTTGCGTAGCGCCACAGACCTGGGGCCTGCAGGCTTACCTGCTGCCTTCAGCCTCAAAACCACCCTTTCCCACTTGGCGCCGCGCCAGGCACAAAAATGGCCATATGTCTGGAGATTGGTCCCACGCCCAAAGAGCCAGCAGGGAAAACTATGCCTTGTTCTAAAGCTCTTTTGGAACTGCTTGCATAGCCCCACAGACCTGGGGCCTGCACGCTTTCCTGCTGCCTTCAGCCTCAAAATCACCCTTTCCCAATTGGCGCCGCGCCAGGCCAAAAAAATGGCCATATGTCTAGAGATTGGTCCCACGCCCAAAGAGCCAGCAGGGAAAATTATGCCTTGCTCTAAAGCTCTTTGGGAACCGCTTGCGTAGCCCCACAGACCTGGGGGCTGCAGGGTTTCCTGCGCCTTAAGCCTCAAAACCACCCTTTCCCACTTGGCGCCGCGCCGGCAAAAAAATGGCCATATGTCTGGAGATTGGTCCCACGCCCAAAGAGCCAGCAGGGAAAATTATGCCTTGTTCTAAAGCTCTTTGGGAACCGCTTGCGTAGCCCCATAGACCTGGGGCCTGCAGGCTTTCCTGCTGCCTTCAGCCTGAAAACCACCCTTTCCCACTTGGCGCCGCGCCAGGCACAAAAATGGCCATATGTCTGGAGATTTGTCCCACGCCCAAAGAGCCAGCAGGGAAAACTATGCCTTGTTCTAAACCTCCTTGGGAACCGCTTGCGTAGCCCCACAGACCTGGGGGCTGCAGGCTTTCCTGCTGCCTTCAGCCTCAAAACCACCCTTTCCCACTTGGCTCCGCGCCAGGCACAAAAATGGCCATATGTCTGGAGATTGGTCCCACGCCCAAAGAGCCAGCAGGGAAAAATATGCCTTGTTCTAAAGCTTTTTGGGAACCGCTTGCAGAGCCCCACAGACCTGGGGGCTGCAGGCTTTCTTGCTGCCTTCAGCCTCAAAACCACCCTTTCCCACTTGGTACCGCGCCTCGCACAAAAATGGCCATATGTCTGGAGACTGGTCCCACGCCCAAAGAGCCAGCAGGGAAAATTATGCCTTGCTCTAAAGCTCTTTGGGAACCATTTGCGTAGCCCCACAGACCTGGGGCCTGCAGGCTTACCTGCTGCCTTCAGCCTGAAAAACACCCTTTCCCACTTGGCACCGCGCCAGGCCCAAAAATGGCCATATGTCTGGAGATTGGTCCCACGCCCAAAGAGCCAGCAGGGAAAATTATGCCTTGTTCTAAAGCTCTTTGGGAACCGCTTGCATAGCCCCACAGACCTGGGGGCTGCAGGCTTTCCTGCGTCTTAAGCCTAAAAACCACCCTTTCCCACTTGGCGCCGCGCCAGGCACAAAAATGGCCATATGTCTGGAGATTGGTCCCACGCCCAAAGAGCCAGCAGGGAAAATTATGCCTTGATCTAAAGCTCTTTGGGAACCGCTTGCATAGCCCCACAGACGTGGGCGCTGCAGCGTTTCCTGCGTCTTAAGCCTCAAAACCACCCTTTCCCACTTGGCGCCGCGCCGGCACAAAAATGGCCATATGTCTGGAGATTGGTCCCACGCCCAAAGAGCCAGCAGGGAAAATTATGCCTTGCTCTAAAGCTCTTTGGGAACTGCTTGCGTAGCCCCACAAAACTGGGGGCTGCAGGCTTTCCTGCTGCCTTCAGCCTCAAAACCACCCTTTCCCACTTGGCGGCGCGCCAGGCCAAAAAATGGCCATATGTCTGGAGATTGGTCCCATGCCCAAAGAGCCAGCAGGGAAAATTATGCCTTGTTCTAAAGCTCTTTGGGAACCGCTTGCATAACCCCACAGACCTGAGGCCTGCAGGCTTTCCTGCTGCCTTCAGCCTGAAAAACACCCTTTCCCACTTGGCGCCGCGCCAGGCACAAAAATGGCCATATGTCTGGAGATTGGTCCCACGCCCAAAGAGCCAGCAGGGAAAACTATGCCTTGCTCTAAAGCTCTTTGGGAAACGCTTGCGTAGCCCCATAGACCTGGGGGCTGCAGGCTTTCCTGGGTCTTAAGCCTCAAAACCACCCTTTCCCACTTGGCGCCGCGCCAGGCACAAAAATGGCCATATGTCTGGAGATTGGTCCCACGCCCAAAGAGCCAGCAGGGAAAACTATGCCTTGCTCTAAAGCTCTTTGGGAACCGCTTGCGTAGCCCCATAGACCTGGGGCCTGCAGGCTTACCTGCTGCCTTCAGCCTCAAAACCACCCTTTCCCACTTGGCGCCGCGCCAGGCACAAAAATGGCCATATGTCTGGAGATTGGTCCCACGCCCAAAGAGCCAGCAGGGAAAACTATGCCTTGCTCTAAAGCTCTTTGGGAACCGCTTGCGTAGCCCCATAGACCTGGGGCCTGCAGGCTTACCTGCTGCCTTCAGCCTCAAAACCACCCTTTCCCACTTGGCGCAGCGCCAGGCACAAAAATGCCATATGTCTGGGGATTGGTCCCACGCCCAAAGAGCCAGCAGGGAAAACTATGCCTTGTTCTAAAGCTCTTTGGGAACCGCTTGCATAACCCCACAGACCTGAGGCCTGTAGGCTTTCCTGCTGCCTTCAGCCTCAAAACCACCCTTTCCCACTGGGCGACGCGCCAGGCACAATAATAGCCATATGTCTGGAGATTTGTCCCACGCCCAAAGAGCCAGCAGGGAAAACTATGCCTTGTTCTAAAGCTCTTTGGGAACCGGTTGCATAGCCCCACAGACCTGGGGCCTGCAGGCATTCCTGCTGCCTTCAGCCTCAAAACCACCCTTTCCCACTTGGCGACGCGCCAGGCCCAAAAATGGCCATATGTCTGGAGATTGGTCCCACGCCCAAAGAGCCAGCAGGGAAAATTATGCCTTGTTCTAAAGCTCTTTGGGAACCGCTTGCGTAGCCCCACAGACCTGGGGGCTGCAGTCTTTCCTGCTGCCTTCAGCCTCAAAACCACCCTTTCCCACTTGGCGCCGCGCCAGGCACAAAAATGGCCATATGTCTGGAGATTGGTCCCACGCCCAAAGAGCCAGCAGGGAAAATTATGCCTTGCTCTAAAGCTCTTTGGGAACTGCTTGCGTAGCCCCACAAAACTGGGGGCTGCAGGCTTTCCTGCTGCCTTCAGCCTCAAAACCACCCTTTCCCACTTGGCGGCGCGCCAGGCCAAAAAATGGCCATATGTCTGGAGATTGGTCCCATGCCCAAAGAGCCAGCAGGGAAAATTATGCCTTGTTCTAAAGCTCTTTGGGAACCGCTTGCATAACCCCACAGACCTGAGGCCTGCAGGCTTTCCTGCTGCCTTCAGCCTGAAAAACACCCTTTCCCACTTGGCGCCGCGCCAGGCACAAAAATGGCCATATGTCTGGAGATTGGTCCCACGCCCAAAGAGCCAGCAGGGAAAACTATGCCTTGCTCTAAAGCTCTTTGGGAACCGCTTGCATAGCCCCACTTACATGGGGCCTGCAGGCTTTCCTGCGTCTTAAGCCTCAAAACCACCATTTCCCACTTGGCGCCGCGCCAGGCACAAAAATGGCCATATGTCTGGAGATTGGTCCCACGCCCAAAGAGCCAGCAGGGAAAACTATGCCTTGTTCTAAAGCTCTTTGGGAAACGCTTGCGTAGCCCCACAGACGTGGGGGCTGCAGGCTTTCCTGCTGCCTTCAGCCACAAAACCACCCTTTCCTACTTGGCGGCGCGCGAGGCCCAAAAATGGCCATATGTCTGGAGATTGGTCCCATGCCCAAAGAGCCAGCAGGGATAAATATGCCTTCCTCTAAAGCTCTTTGGGAACCACTTGCGTAGCGCCACAGACCTGGGGCCTGCAGGCTTACCTGCTGCCTTCAGCCTCAAAACCACCCTTTCCCACTTGGCGCCGCGCCAGGCACAAAAATGGCCATATGTCTGGAGATTTGTCCCACGCCCAAAGAGCCAGCAGGGAAAACTATGCCTTGTTCTAAAGCTCTTTTGGAACTGCTTGCATAGCCCCACAGACCTGGGGCCTGCACGCTTTCCTGCTGCCTTCAGCCTCAAAATCACCCTTTCCCAATTGGCGCCGCGCCAGGCCAAAAAAATGGCCATATGTCTAGAGATTGGTCCCACGCCCAAAGAGCCAGCAGGGAAAATTATGCCTTGCTCTAAAGCTCTTTGGGAACCGCTTGCGTAGCCCCACAGACCTGGGGGCTGCAGGGTTTCCTGCGCCTTAAGCCTCAAAACCATCCTTTCCCACTTGGCGCCGCGCCGGCAAAAAAATGGCCATATGTCTGGAGATTGGTCCCACGCCCAAAGAGCCAGCAGGGAAAATTATGCCTTGTTCTAAAGCTCTTTGGGAACTGCTTGCGTAGCCCCATAGACCTGGGGCCTGCAGGCTTTCCTGCTGCCTTAACCCTCAAAACCACCCTTTCCTACTGGGCGCCGCGCCAGGCACAAAAATGGCCATATGTCTGGAGATTGGTCCCACGCCCAAAGAGCCAGCAGGGAAAACTATGCCTTGTTCTAAACCTGCTTGGCAACCGCTTGCGTAGCCCCACAGACCTGGGGGCTGCAGGCTTTCCTGCTGCCTTCAGCCTCAAAACCACCCTTTCCCACTTGGCTCCGCGCCAGGCACAAAAATGGCCATATGTCTGGAGATTGGTCCCATGCCCAAAGAGCCAGCAGGGAAAATTATGCCTTGTTCTAAAGCTCTTTGGGAACCGCTTGCATAACCCCACAGACCTGAGGCCTGCAGGCTTTCCTGCTGCCTTCAGCCTGAAAAACACCCTTTCCCACTTGGCGCCGCGCCAGGCACAAAAATGGCCATATGTCTGGAGATTGGTCCCACGCCCAAAGAGCCAGCAGGGAAAACTATGCCTTGCTCTAAAGCTCTTTGGGAACCGCTTGCATAGCCCCACTGACATGGGGCCTGCAGGCTTTCCTGCGTCTTAAGCCTCAAAACCACCCTTTCCCACTTGGCGCCGCGCCAGGCACAAAAATGGCCATATGTCTGGAGATTGGTCCCACGCCCAAAGAGCCAGCAGGGAAAACTATGCCTTGCTCTAAAGCTCTTTGGGAACCGCTTGCGTAGCCCCATAGACCTGGGGCCTGCAGGCTTACCTGCTGCCTTCAGCCTCAAAACCACCCTTTCCCACTTGGTGCCGCGCCAGGCACAAAAATGGCCATATGTCTGGAGATTGGTCCCACGCCCAAAGAGCCAGCAGGGAAAACTATGCCTTGCTCTAAAGCTCTTTGGGAACCGCTTGCGTAGCCCCATAGACCTGGGGCCTGCAGGCTTACCTGCTGCCTTCAGCCTCAAAACCACCCTTTCCCACTTGGCGCAGCGCCAGGCACAAAAATGCCATATGTCTGGGGATTGGTCCCACGCCCAAAGAGCCAGCAGGGAAAACTATGCCTTGTTCTAAAGCTCTTTGGGAACCGCTTGCATAACCCCACAGACCTGAGGCCTGTAGGCTTTCCTGCTGCCTTCAGCCTCAAAACCACCCTTTCCCACTGGGCGACGCGCCAGGCACAATAATAGCCATATGTCTGGAGATTTGTCCCACGCCCAAAGAGCCAGCAGGGAAAACTATGCCTTGCTCTAAAGCTCTTTGGGAACCGCTTGCATAGCCCCACTTACATGGGGCCTGCAGGCTTTCCTGCGTCTTAAGCCTCAAAACCACCCTTTCCCACTTGGCGCCGCGCCAGGCACAAAAATGGCCATATGTCTGGAGATTGGTCCCACGCCCAAAGAGCCAGCAGGGAAAACTATGCCTTGTTCTAAAGCTCTTTGGGAAACGCTTGCGTAGCCCCACAGACGTGGGGGCTGCAGGCTTTCCTGCTGCCTTCAGCCTCAAAACCACCCTTTCCCACTTGGCGGCGCGCCAGGCCCAAAAATGGCCATATGTCTGGAGATTGGTCCCATGCCCAAAGAGCCAGCAGGGATAAATATGCCTTCCTCTAAAGCTCTTTGGGAACCACTTGCGTAGCGCCACAGACCTGGGGCCTGCAGGCTTACCTGCTGCCTTCAGCCTCAAAACCACCCTTTCCCACTTGGCGCCGCGCCAGGCACAAAAATGGCCATATGTCTGGAGATTGGTCCCACGCCCAAAGAGCCAGCAGGGAAAACTATGCCTTGTTCTAAAGCTCTTTTGGAACTGCTTGCATAGCCCCACAGACCTGGGGCCTGCACGCTTTCCTGCTGCCTTCAGCCTCAAAATCACCCTTTCCCAATTGGCGCCGCGCCAGGCCAAAAAAATGGCCATATGTCTAGAGATTGGTCCCACGCCCAAAGAGCCAGCAGGGAAAATTATGCCTTGCTCTAAAGCTCTTTGGGAACCGCTTGCGTAGCCCCACAGACCTGGGGGCTGCAGGGTTTCCTGCGCCTTAAGCCTCAAAACCACCCTTTCCCACTTGGCGCCGCGCCGGCAAAAAAATGGCCATATGTCTGGAGATTGGTCCCACGCCCAAAGAGCCAGCAGGGAAAATTATGCCTTGTTCTAAAGCTCTTTGGGAACCGCTTGCGTAGCCCCATAGACCTGGGGCCTGCAGGCTTTCCTGCTGCCTTCAGCCTGAAAACCACCCTTTCCCACTGGGCGCCGCGCCAGGCACAAAAATGGCCATATGTCTGGAGATTTGTCCCACGCCCAAAGAGCCAGCAGGGAAAACTATGCCTTGTTCTAAACCTCCTTGGGAACCGCTTGCGTAGCCCCACAGACCTGGGGGCTGCAGGCTTTCCTGCTGCCTTCAGCCTCAAAACCACCCTTTCCCACTTGGCTCCGCGCCAGGCACAAAAATGGCCATATGTCTGGAGATTGGTTCCACGCCCAAAGAGACAGCAGGGAAAACTATGCCTTGTTCTAAAGCTCTTTGGGAACCGCTTGCATAGCCCCACAGACCTGGGGGCTGCAGGCTTTCTTGCTGCCTTCAGCCTCAAAACCACCCTTTCCCACTTGGTACCGCGCCTCGCACAAAAATGGCCATATGTCTGGAGACTGGTCCCACGCCCAAAGAGCCAGCAGGGAAAATTATGCCTTGCTCTAAAGCTCTTTGGGAACCATTTGCGTAGCCCCACAGACCTGGGGCCTGCAGGCTTACCTGCTGCCTTCAGCCTCAAAACCACCCTTTCCCACTTGGCACCGCGCCAGGCCCAAAAATGGCCATATGTCTGGAGATTGGTCCCACGCCCAAAGAGCCAGCAGGGAAAATTATGCCTTGTTCTAAAGCTCTTTGGGAACCGCTTGCATAGCCCCACAGACCTGGGGGCTGCAGGCTTTCCTGCGTCTTAAGCCTAAAAACCACCCTTTCCCACTTGGCGCCGCGCCAGGCACAAAAATGGCCATATGTCTGGAGATTGGTCCCACGCCCAAAGAGCCAGCAGGGAAAATTATGTCTTGATCTAAAGCTCTTTGGGAACCGCTTGCATAGCCCCACAGACGTGGGCGCTGCAGCGTTTCCTGCGTCTTAAGCCTCAAAACCACCCTTTCCCACTTGGCGCCGCGCCGGCACAAAAATGGCCATATGTCTGGAGATTGGTCCCACGCCCAAAGAGCCAGCAGGGAAAATTATGCCTTGCTCTAAAGCTCTTTGGGAACTGCTTGCGTAGCCCCACAGACCTGGGGGCTGCAGGCTTTCCTGCTGCCTTCAGCCTCAAAACCACCCTTTCCCACTTGGCGGCGCGCCAGGCCCAAAAATGGCCATATGTCTGGAGATTGGTCCCATGCCCAAAGAGCCAGCAGGGAAAATTATGCCTTGTTCTAAAGCTCTTTGGGAACCGCTTGCATAACCCCACAGACCTGAGGCCTGCAGGCTTTCCTGCTGCCTTCAGCCTGAAAAACACCCTTTCCCACTTGGCGCCGCGCCAGGCACAAAAATGGCCATATGTCTGGAGATTGGTCCCACGCCCAAAGAGCCAGCAGGGAAAACTATGCCTTGTTCTAAAGCTCTTTGGGAGCCGCTTGCGTAGCCTCAAAGACCTGGGGGCTGCAGGCTTTCCTGCTGCCTTCAGCCTCAAAACCACCCTTTCCCACTTGGTGCCGCGCCTCGCACAAAAATGGCAATATGTCTGGAGATTGGTCCCACGCCCAAAGAGCCAGCAGTGAAAACTATGCCTTGCTCTAAAGCTCTTTGGGAACCGCTTGCGTAGCCCCACAGACCTGGGGCCTGCAGGCTTACCTGCTGCCTTCAGCCTCAAAACCACCATTTCCCGCTTGGTACCGCGCCTCGCACAAAAATGGCCATATGTCTGGGGATTGGTCCCACGCCCAAAGAGCCAGCAGGGAAAATTATGCCTTGCTCTAAAGCTCTTTGGGAACCATTTGCGTAGCCCCACAGACCTGGGGCCTGCAGGCTTACCTGCTGCCTTCAGCCTCAAAACCACCCTTTCCCACTTGGCACCGCGCCAGGCCCAAAAATGGCCATATGTCTGGAGATTGGTCCCACGCCCAAAGAGCCAGCAGGGAAAATTATGCCTTGTTCTAAAGCTCTTTGGGAACCGCTTGCATAGCCCCACAGACCTGGGGGCTGCAGGCTTTCCTGCGTCTTAAGCCTAAAAACCACCCTTTCCCACTTGGCGCCGCGCCAGGCACAAAAATGGCCATATGTCTGGAGATTGGTCCCACGCCCAAAGAGCCAGCAGGGAAAATTATGTCTTGATCTAAAGCTCTTTGGGAACCGCTTGCATAGCCCCACAGACGTGGGCGCTGCAGCGTTTCCTGCGTCTTAAGCCTCAAAACCACCCTTTCCCACTTGGCGCCGCGCCGGCACAAAAATGGCCATATGTCTGGAGATTGGTCCCACGCCCAAAGAGCCAGCAGGGAAAATTATGCCTTGCTCTAAAGCTCTTTGGGAACTGCTTGCGTAGCCCCACAGACCTGGGGGCTGCAGGCTTTCCTGCTGCCTTCAGCCTCAAAACCACCCTTTCCCACTTGGCGGCGCGCCAGGCCCAAAAATGGCCATATGTCTGGAGATTGGTCCCATGCCCAAAGAGCCAGCAGGGAAAATTATGCCTTGTTCTAAAGCTCTTTGGGAACCGCTTGCATAACCCCACAGACCTGAGGCCTGCAGGCTTTCCTGCTGCCTTCAGCCTGAAAAACACCCTTTCCCACTTGGCGCCGCGCCAGGCACAAAAATGGCCATATGTCTGGAGATTGGTCCCACGCCCAAAGAGCCAGCAGGGAAAACTATGCCTTGTTCTAAAGCTCTTTGGGAGCCGCTTGCGTAGCCTCAAAGACCTGGGGGCTGCAGGCTTTCCTGCTGCCTTCAGCCTCAAAACCACCCTTTCCCACTTGGTGCCGCGCCTCGCACAAAAATGGCAATATGTCTGGAGATTGGTCCCACGCCCAAAGAGCCAGCAGTGAAAACTATGCCTTGCTCTAAAGCTCTTTGGGAACCGCTTGCGTAGCCCCACAGACCTGGGGCCTGCAGGCTTACCTGCTGCCTTCAGCCTCAAAACCACCGTTTCCCGCTTGGTACCGCGCCTCGCACAAAAATGGCCATATGTCTGGGGATTGGTCCCACGCCCAAAGAGCCAGCAGGGAAAACTACGCCTTGCTCTAAAGCTCTTTGGGAACCGCTTGCGTAGCGCCCCAGACCTGGGGGCTGCAGGCTTTCCTGCGCCTTAAGCCTGAAAACCACCCTTTCCCACTTGGCGCCGCGCCGGCACAGAAATGGCCATGTGTCTGGAGATTGGTTCCACGCCCAAAGAGCCAGCAGGGAAAACTATGCCTTGTTCTAAAGCTCTTTGGGAACCGCTTGCGTAGCCTCAAAGACCTGGGGGCTGCAGGCTTTCCTGCTGCCTTTAGCCTCAAAACCACCCTTTCCCACTTGGCGCCGCGCCAGGCCCAAAAATGGCCATATGTCTGGAGATTGGTCCCATGCCCAAAGAGCCAGCAGGGAAAATTATGCCTTGTTCTAAAGCTCTTTGGGAACCGCTTGCGTAGCCCCACAGACGTGGGGGCTGCAGGCTTTCCTGCGCCTTAAGCCTCAAAACCACCCTTTCCCACTTGGCGCCGCGCCAGGCACAAAAATGGCCATATGTCTGGAGATTGGTCCCACGCCCAAAGAGCCAGCAGGGAAAATTATGCCTTGCTCTAAAGCTCTTTGGGAACCGCTTGCATAACCCCACAGACCTGAGGCCTGCAGGCTTTCCTGCTGCCTTCAGCCTCAAAACCACCCTTTCCCACTTGGCGCCGCGCCAGGCACAAAAATGGCCATATGTCTGGAGATTGGTCCCACGCCCAAAGAGCCAGCAGGGAAAACTATGCCTTGCTCTAAAGCTCTTTGGGAACCGCTTGCGTAGCCTCACAGACCTGGGGGCTACAGGCTTTCCTGCTGCCTTCAGCCTCAAAACCACCCTTTCCCACTTGGCTCCGCGCCAGGCACAAAAATGGCCATATGTCTGGAGATTGGTTCCACGCCCAAAGAGCCAGCAGGGAAAACTATGCCTTGTTCTAAAGCTCTTTGGGAATCGCTTGCATAGCCCCACTGACATGGGGGCTGCAGGCTTTCCTGCGTCTTAAGCCTCAAAACCACCCATTCCCACTTGGCGCCGCGCCTCGCACAAAAATGGCCATATGTCTGGGGATTGGTCCCACGCCCAAAGAGCCAGCAGGGAAAACTATGCCTTGTTCTAAAGCTCTTTTGGAACCGCTTGCGTAGCCCCACAGACGTGGGGGCTGCAGGGTTTCCTGCGCCTTCAGCCTCAAAACCACCCTTTCCCACTTGGCGCCGCGCCGGCACAAAAATGGCCATATATCTGGAGACTGGTCCCACGCCCAAAGAGCCAGCAGGGATAAATATGCCTTGCTCTAAAGCTCTTTGGGAACCGCTTGCGTAGCCCCACAGACCTGGGGCCTGCAGGCTTTCCTGCTGCCTTCAGCCTCAAAATCACCCTTTCCCACTTGGCGCCGCGCCAGGCCAAAAAAATGGCCATATGTCTAGAGATTGGTCCCACGCCCAAAGAGCCAGCAGGGAAAATTATGCCTTGTTCTAAAGCTCTTTGGGAACTGCTTGCATAGCCCCACAGACCTGGGTGCTGCAGGCTTTCCTGCGTCTTAAGCCTCAAAACCACCCTTTCCCACTTGGCGACGCGCCAGGCCCAAAAATGGCCATATGTCTGGAGATTGGTCCCACGCCCAAAGAGCCAGCAGGGAAAATTATGCCTTGCTCTAAAGCTCTTTGGGAACCGCTTGCGTAGCCCCACAGACCTGGGGGCTGCAGGGTTTCCTGCGCCTTAAGCCTGAAAACCATCCTTTCCCACTTGGCGCCGCTCCGGCAAAAAAATGGCCATATGTCTGGAGATTGGTCCCACGCCCAAAGAGCCAGCAGGGAAAATTATGCCTTGTTCTAAAGCTCTTTGGGAACCGCTTGCGTAGCCCCATAGACCTGGGGCCTGCAGGCTTTCCTGCTGCCTTAACCCTCAAAACCACCCTTTCCCACTGGGCGCCGCGCCAGGCAGAATAATGGCCATATGTCTGGAGATTTGTCCCACGCCCAAAGAGCCAGCAGGGAAAACTATGCCTTGTTCTAAAGCTCTTTGGGAACCGCTTGCGTAGCCTCACAGACCTGGGGCCTGCAGGCTTTCCTGCTGCCTTCAGCCTCAAAACCACCCTTTCCCACTTGGCTCCGCGCCTCGCACAAAAATGGCCATATGTCTGGAGACTGGTCCCACGCCCAAAGAGCCAGCAGGGAAAATTATGCCTTGCTCTAAAGCTCTTTGGGAACCGCTTGCGTAGCCCCACAGACCTGGGCGCTGCAGGCTTACCTGCTGCCTTCAGCCTCAAAACCACCCTTTACCACTTGGCGCAGCGCCAGGCACAAAAATGCCATATGTCTGGGGATTGGTCCCACGCCCAAAGAGCCAGCAGGGAAAACTATGCCTTGTTCTAAAGCTCTTTGGGAACCGCTTGCATAACCCCACAGACCTGAGGCCTGTAGGCTTTCCTGCTGCCTTCAGCCTCAAAACCACCCTTTCCCACTAGGCGCCGCGCCAGGCACAGAAATGGCCATATGTCTGGAGATTGGTCCCACGCCCAAAGAGCCAGCAGGGAAAACTATGCCTTGCTCTAAAGCTCTTTGGGAACCGCTTGCGTAGCCCCACAGACCTGGGGGCTGCAGGCTTTCCTGCTGCCTTCAGCCTCAAAACCACCCTTTCCCACTTGGCGCAGCGCCAGGCACAAAAATGGCCATATGTCTGGAGATTGGTTCCACGCCCAAAGAGCCAGCAGGGAAAACTATCCCTTGTTCTAAAGCTCTTTGGAAACCGGTTGCATAGCCCCACAGACCTGGGGCCTGCAGGCTTACCTGCTGCCTTCAGCCTCAAAACCACCCTTTCCCACTTGGCGCCGCGCCAGGCCCAAAAATGGCCATATATCTGGAGATTAGTCCCACTCCCAAAGAGCCAGCAGGGAAAATTATGCCTTGCTCTAAAGCTCTTTGGGAACCGCTTGCGTAGCCCCACAGACCTGGGGGCTGCAGTCTTTCCTGCTGCCTTCAGCCTCAAAACCACCCTTTCCCACTTGGCTCCGCGCCAGGCCCAAAAATGGCCATATGTCTGGAGATTGGTCCCACGCCCAAAGAGCCAGCAGGGAAAATTATGCCTTGTTCTAAAGCTCTTTGGGAACTGCTTGCGTAGCCCCACAGACCTGGGGGCTGCAGGCTTTCCTGCTGCCTTCAGCCTCAAAACCACCCTTTCCCACTTGGCCCCGCGCCAGGCCCAAAAATGGCCATATGTCTGGAGATTGGTCCCATGCCCAAAGAGCCAGCAGGGAAAATTATGCCTTGTTCTAAAGCTCTTTGGGAATCGCTTGCATAACCCCACAGACCTGGGGCCTGCAGGCTTTCCTGCTGCCTTCAGCCTGAAAAACACCCTTTCCCACTTGGCGCCGCGCCAGGCACAAAAATGGCCATATGTCTGGAGATTGGTCCCACGCCCAAAGAGCCAGCAGGGAAAACTATGCCTTGCTCTAAAGCTCTTTGGGAACCGCTTGCGTAGCCCCATAGACCTGGTTGCTGCAGGCTTTCTGCGCCTTAAGCCTCAAAACCACCCTTTCCCACTTGGGGCCGCGCCAGGCCCAAAAATGGCCATATGTCTGGAGATTGGTCCCACGCCCAAAGAGCCAGCAGGGAAAATTATGCCTTGCTCTAAAGCTCTTTGGGAACTGCTTGCGTAGCCCCACAGACCTGGGGGCTGCAGGCTTTCCTGCTGCCTTCAGCCTCAAAACCACCCTTTCCCACTTGGCTCGGCGCCAGGCCCATAAAAGGTCAGATGTCTGGAGACTGGTTCCACGCCCAAAGAGCCAGCAGGGAAAATTATGCCTTGTTCTAAAGCTCTTTGGGAACCGCTTGCATAGCCCCACAGACGTGGCGGCTGCAGGCTTTCCTGCTGCCTTCAGCCTCAAAACCACCCTTTCCCACTTGGCGCCGCGCCAGGCACAAAAATGGCCATATGTCTGGAGATTGGTCCCACGCCCAAAGAGCCAGCAGGGAAAACTATGCCTTGTTCTAAAGCTCTTTGGGAACCGCTTGCGTAGCCCCACAGACGTGGGGGCTGCAGGCTTTCCTGCTGCCTTTAAACTTAAAACCACCCTTTCCCACTTGGCGCCGCGCCAGGCACAAAAATGGCCATATGTCTGGAGATTGGTCCCACGCCCAAAGAGCCAGCAGGGAAAATTATGCCTTGCTCTAAAACTCTTTCGAAACCGCTTGTGTAGCCGCATAGACCTGGGGCCTGCAGGCTTTCCTGCGCCTTAAGCCTCAAAACCACCCTTTCCCACTTGGCGCCGCGCCAGGCACAAAAATGGCCATATGTCTGCAGATTGGTCCCACGCCCAAAGAGCCAGAAGGGAAAACTATTCCTTGCTCTAAAGCTCTTTGGGAACCGCTTGCGTAGCCCCATAGACCTGGGGGGCTGCAGGCTTTCCTGCGCCTTAAGCCTCAAAACCACCCTTTCCCACTTGGCGCCGCGCCAGGCACAAAAATGGCCATATGTCTGGAGATTGGTCCCACGCCCAAAGAGCCAGCAGGGAAAATTATGCCTTGTTCTAAAGCTCTTTGGGAATCGCTTGCGTAGCCCCACAGACCTGGGGCCTGCAGGCTTACCTGCTGCCTTCAGCCTCAAAACCAACCTTTCCCACTAGGCGCCGCGCCAGGCACAGAAATGGCCATATGTCTTGAGATTGGTCCCACGCCCAAAGAGCCAGCAGGGAAAATTATGCCTTGTTCTAAAGCTCTTTGGGAACCGCTTGCGTAGCCCCACAGACCTGGGGCCTGCAGGCTTACCTGCTGCCTTCAGCCTCAAAACCACCCTTTCCCACTTGGCGCCGCGCCAGGCACAAAAATGGCCATATGTCTGGAGATTGGTCCCACGCCCAAAGAGCCAGCAGGGAAAATTATGCCTTGCTCTAAAGCTCTTTGGGAACCGCTTGCGTAGCCCCACAGACCTGGGGGCTGCAGGTTTTCCTGCTGCCTTCAGCCTCAAAACCACCCTTTCCCACTTGGCGCCGCGCCAGGCACAAAAATGGCCATATGTCTGGAGATTGGTCCCACGCCCAAAGAGCCAGCAGGGAAAATTATGCCTTGTTCTAAAGCTCTTTGGAAACCGCTTGCGTAGCCCCACAGACGTGGCGGCTTCAGGCTTTCCTGCTGCCTTTAAACTCAAAACCACCCTTTCCCACTGCGCGCCGCGCCAGGCACAAAAATGGCCATATGTCTGGAGATTGGTTCCACGCCCAACGAGCCAGTAGGGAAAATTATGCCTTGCTCTAAAACTCTTTGGAAACCGCTTGTGTAGCCGCATAGACCTGGGGCCTGCAGGCTTTCCTGCGCCTTAAGCCTCTAAACCACCCTTTCCCTCTTGGCGCCGCGCCAGGCACAAAAATGGCCATATGTCTGGAGATTGGTCCCACGCCCAAAGAGCCAGCAGGGAAAACTATGCCTTGCTCTAAAGCTCTTTGGGAACTGCTTGCGTAGCCCCATAGCCCTGGGGGCTGCAGGCTTTCCTGCGCCTTAAGCCTCAAAACCACCCTTTCCCACTTGGGGCCGCTCCAGGCACAAAAATGGCCATATGTCTGGGGACTGGTCCCACGCCCAAAGAGCCAGCAGGGAAAACTATGCCTTGCTCTAAAGCTCTTTGAGAACCGCTTGCGTAGCCCCACAGACGTGGGGGCTGCAGGTTTTCCTGCTGCCTTAAGCCTCAAAACCACCCTTTCCCACTTGGCGCCGCGCCAGGCCCAAAAATGGCCATATGTCTGCAGATTGGTCCCACGCCCAAAGAGCCAGCAGGGAAAACTATGCCTTGTTCTAAAGCTCTTTGGGAACCGCTTGCGTAGCCCCACAGACCTGGGGCCTGCAGGCTTACCTGCTGCCTTCAGCCTCAAAACCACCCTTTCCCACTTGGCGCCGCGCCAGGCACAAAAATGGCCATATGTCTGGAGATTGGTCCCACGCCCAATGAGCCAGCAGGGAAAATTATGCCTTGCTCTAAAGCTCTTTGGGAACCGCTTGTGTAGCCCCACAGACCTGGGGGCTGCAGGCTTTCCTGCTGCCTTCAGCCTCAAAACCACCCTTTCCCACTTGGCGCCGTGCCAGGCACAAAAATGGCCATATGTCTGGAGATTGGTCCCACGCCCAAAGAGCCAGCAGGGAAAACTATGCCTTGTTCTAAAGCTCTTTGGAAAGCGCTTGCGTAGCCCCACAGACGTGGGGGCTGCAGGCTTTCCTGCTGCCTTTAAACTCAAAACCACCCTTTCCCACTTGGCGCCGCGCCAGGCACAAAAATGGCCATATGTCTGGAGATTGGTCCCACGCCCAACGAGCCAGCAGGGAAAATTATGCCTTGCTCTAAAACTCTTTGGAAATCGCTTGTGTAGCCCCATAGACCTGGGGCCTGCAGGCTTTCCTGCGCCTTAAGCCTCAAAACCACCCTTTCCCTCTTGGCGCCGCGCCAGGCACAAAAATGGCCATATGTCTGGAGATTGGTCCCACGCCCAAAGAGCCAGCAGGGAAAACTATGCCTTGCTCTAAAGCTCTTTGGGAACTGCATGCGTAGCCCCATAGCCCTGGGGGATGCAGGCTTTCCTGCGCCTTAAGCCTCAAAACCACCCTTTCCCACTTGGGGCCGCGCCAGGCACAAAAATGGCCATATGTCTGGGGACTGGTCCCACGCCCAAAGAGCCAGCAGGGAAAACTATGCCTTGCTCTAAAGCTCTTTGGGAACCGCTTGCGTAGCCCCACAGACGTGGGGGCTGCAGGTTTTCCTGCGCCTTAAGCCTCAAAACCACCCTTTCCCACTTGGCGCCGCGCCAGGCCCAAAAATGGCCATATGTCTGGAGATTGGTCCCACGCCCAAAGAGCCAGCAGGGAAAATTATGCCTTGCTCTAAAGCTCTTTGGGAACTGCTTGCGTAGCCCCACAGACCTGGGGGCTGCAGGCTTTCCTGCTGCCTTCAGCCTCAAAACCACCCTTTCCCACTTGGCGCCGCGCCAGGCCCAAAAATGGCCATATGTCTGGAGATTGGTCCCATGCCAAAAGAGCCAGCAGGGAAAATTATGCCTTGTTCTAAAGCTCTTTGGGAACCGCTTGCGTAGCCCCACAGACGTGGGGGCTGCAGGCTTTCCTGCTGCCTTTAAACTTAAAACCACCCTTTCCCACTTGGCGCCGCGCCAGGCACAAAAATGGCCATATGTCTGGAGATTGGTCCCACGCCCAAAGAGCCAGCAGGGAAAATTATGCCTTGCTCTAAAACTCTTTCGAAACCGCTTGTGTAGCCGCATAGACCTGGGGCCTGCAGGCTTTCCTGCGCCTTAAGCCTCAAAACCACCCTTTCCCACTTGGCGCCGCGCCAGTCACAAAAATGGCCATATGTCTGCAGATTGGTCCCACGCCCAAAGAGCCAGAAGGGAAAACTATTCCTTGCTCTAAAGCTCTTTGGGAATCGCTTGCGTAGCCCCATAGACCTGGGGGGCTGCAGGCTTTCCTGCGCCTTAAGCCTCAAAACCACCCTTTCCCACTTGGCGCCGCGCCAGGCACAAAAATGGCCATATGTCTGGAGATTGGTCCCACGCCCAAAGAGCCAGCAGGGAAAATTATGCCTTGCTCTAAAGCTCTTTGGGAACCGCTTGCGTAGCCCCACAGACCTGGGGCCTGCAGGCTTACCTGCTGCCTTCAGCCTCAAAACCACCCTTTCCCACTAGGCGCCGCGCCAGGCACAGAAATGGCCATATGTCTTGAGATTGGTCCCACGCCCAAAGAGCCAGCAGGGAAAATTATGCCTTGTTCTAAAGCTCTTTGGGAACCGCTTGCGTAGCCCCACAGACCTGGGGCCTGCAGGCTTACCTGCTGCCTTCAGCCTCAAAACCACCCTTTCCCATTTGGCGCCGCGCCAGGCACAAAAATGGCCATATGTCTGGAGATTGGTCCCACGCCCAAAGAGCCAGAACGGAAAATTACGCCTTGCTCTAAAGCTCTTTGGGAACCGCTTGCGTAGCCCCACAGACCTGGGGGCTGCAGGCTTTCCTGCTGCCTTCAGCCTCAAAACCACCCTTTCCCACTTGGCGCCGCGCCAGGCACAAAAATGGCCATATGTCTGGAGATTGGTCCCAAGCCCAAAGAGCCAGCAGGGAAAATTATGCCTTGTTCTAAAGCTCTTTGGAAAGCGCTTGCGTAGCCCCACAGACGTGGGGGCTGCAGGCTTTCCTGCTGCCTTTAAACTCAAAACCACCCTTTCCCACTTGGCGCCGCGCCAGGCACAAAAATGGCCATATGTCTGGAGATTGGTTCCACGCCCAACGAGCCAGCAGGGAAAATTATGCCTTGCTCTAAAACTCTTTGGAAACCGCTTGTGTAGCCGCATAGACCTGGGGCCTGCAGGCTTTCCTGCGCCTTAAGCCTCTAAACCACCCTTTCCCTCTTGGCGCCGCGCCAGGCACAAAAATGGCCATATGTCTGGAGATTGGTCCCACGCCCAAAGAGCCAGCAGGGAAAACTATGCCTTGCTCTAAAGCTCTTTGGGAACTGCTTGCGTAGCCCCATAGCCCTGGGGGCTGCAGGCTTTCCTGCGCCTTAAGCCTCAAAACCACCCTTTCCCACTTGGGGCCGCTCCAGGCACAAAAATGGCCATATGTCTGGGGACTGGTCCCACGCCCAAAGAGCCAGCAGGGAAAACTATGCCTTGCTCTAAAGCTCTTTGGGAACCGCTTGCGTAGCCCCACAGACGTGGGGGCTGCAGGTTTTCCTGCGCCTTAAGCCTCAAAACCACCCTTTCCCACTTGGCGCCGCGCCAGGCACAAAAATGGCCATATGTCTGCAGATTGGTCCCACGCCCAAAGAGCCAGCAGGGAAAACTATGCCTTGTTCTAAAGCTCTTTGGGAACCGCTTGCGTAGCCCCACAGACCTGGGGCCTGCAGGCTTACCTGCTGCCTTCAGCCTCAAAACCACCCTTTCCCACTAGGCGCCGCGCCAGGCACAGAAATGGCCATATGTCTTGAGATTGGTCCCACGCCCAAAGAGCCAGCAGGGAAAATTATGCCTTGCTCTAAAGCTCTTTGGGAACCGCTTGCGTAGCCCCACAGACCTGGGGCCTGCAGGCTTTCTTGCTGCCTTCAGCCTCAAAACCACCCTTTCCCACTTGGCGCCGCGCCTCGCACAAAAATGGCCATATGTCTGGAGATTGGTCCCACGCCCAAAGAGCCAGCAGGGAAAACTATGCCTTGCTCTAAAGCTCTTTGGGAACCGCTTGCGTAGCCCCACAGACGTGGGGGCTGCAGGCTTTCCTGCTGCCTTAAAACTCAAAACCACCCTTTCCCACTTGGCGCCGCGCCAGGCACAAAAATGGCCATATGTCTGGAGATTGGTCCCACGCCCAAAGAGCCAGCAGGGAAAACTATGCCTTATTCTAAAGCTCTTTGGAAACCGCTTGCGTAGCCCCACAGACCTGGGGGCTGCAGGCTTTCCTGCTGCCTTTAAACTCAAAACCACCCTTTCCCACTTGGCGCGGCGCCAGGCACAAAAATGGCCATATGTCTGGAGATTGGTCCCACGCCCAAAGAGCCAGCAGGGAAAACTATGCCTTGCTCTAAAGCTCTTTGGGAACCGCTTGCGTAGCCCCATAGACCTGGGGCCTGCAGGCTTTCCTGCTGCCTTCAGCCTCAAAACCACCCTTTCCCACTAGGCGCCGCGCCAGGCACAGAAATGGCCATATGTCTGGAGATTGGTCCCACGCCCAAAGAGCCAGCAGGGAAAACTATGCCTTGTTCTAAAGCTCTTTGGGAACCGCTTGCGTAGCCCCACAGACCTGGGGGCTGCAGGCTTTCCTGCTGCCTTCAGCCTCAAAACCACCCTTTCCCACTTGGCGCCGCGCCAGGCACAAAAATGGCCATATGTCTGGAGATTGGTCCCACGCCCAAAGAGCCAGCAGGGAAAACTATGCCTTGCTCTAAAGCTCTTTGGGAACCGCTTGCGTAGCCCCATAGACCTGGGGCCTGCAGGCTTTCTTGCTGCCTTCAGCCTCAAAACCACCCTTTCCCACTTGGCGCCGCGCCAGGCCGAAAAATGGCCATATGTCTGGAGATTGGTCCCACGCCCAAAGAGCCAGAACGGAAAATTACGCCTTGCTCTAAAACTCTTTGGAAACCGCTTGTGTAGCCGCATAGACCTGGGGCCTGCAGGCTTTCCTGCGCCTTAAGCCTCAAAACCACCCTTTCCCACTTGGCGCTGCGCCAGGCACAAAAATGGCCATATGTCTGGAGATTGGTCCCACGCCCAAAGAGCCAGCAGGGAAAACTATGCCTTGCTCTAAAGCTCTTTGGGAACCGCTTGCGTAGCCCCATAGACCTGGGGGCTGCAGGCTTTCCTGCCCCTTAAGCCTCAAAACCACCCTTTCCCACTTGGCGCCGCGCCAGGCCCAAAAATGGCCATATGTCTGGAGATTGGTCCCACGCCCAAAGAGCCGGCAGGGAAAATTATGCCTTGTTCTAAAGCTCTTTGGGAACCGCTTGCGTAGCCCCACAGACCTGGGGCCTGCAGGCTTACCTGCTGCCTTCAGCCTCAAAACCACCCTTTCCCACTAGGCGCCGCGCCAGGCACAGAAATGGCCATATGTCTGGAGATTGGTCCCACGCCCAAAGAGCCAGCAGGGAAAATTATGCCTTGCTCTAAAGCTCTTTGGGAACCGCTTGCGTAGCCCCACAGACGTGGGGGCTGCAGGCTTTCCTGCTGCCTTCAGCCTCAAAACCACCCTTTCCCACTTGGCGCCGCGCCAGGCCGAAAAATGGCCATACGTGTGGAGATTGGTCCCCCGCCCAAAGAGCCAGCAGGGAAAACTATGCCTTGCTCTAAAGCTCTTTGGGAACCGCTTGCGTAGCCCCATAGACCTGGGGGCTGCAGGCTTTCTTGCTGCCTTCAGCCTCAAAACCACCCTTTCGCACTTGGCGCCGCGCCAGGCCGAAAAATGGCCATATGTCTGGAGATTGGTCCCACGCCCAAAGAGCCAGCAGGGAAAACTATGCCTTGTTCTAAAGCTCTTTGGGAACCGCTTGCGTAGCCCCACAGACCTGGGGGCTTCAGGCTTTCCTGCGCCTTCAGCCTCAAAACCACCCTTTCCCACTTGGCGCCGCGCAAGGCACAAAAATGGCCATATGTCTGGAGATTGGTCCCACGCCCAAAGAGCCAGCAGGGAAAATTATGCCTTGTTCTAAAGCTCTTTGGGAACTGCTTGCGTAGCCCCATAGACCTGGGGCCTGCAGGCTTTCCTGCGCCTTAAGCCTCAAAACCACCCTTTCCCACTTGGCGCCGTGCCAGGCACAAAAATGGCCATATGTCTGGGGATTGGTCCCACGCCCAAAGAGCCAGCAGGGAAAACTATGCCTTGTTCTAAAGCTCTTTGGGAACCGCTTGCATAGGCCCACAGACCTGGGGGCTGCAGGCTTTCCTGCTGCCTTCAGCCTCAAAACCACCCTTTCCCACTAGGCGCCGCGCCAGGCACAGAAATGGCCATATGTCTGGAGATTGGTCCCACGCCCAAAGAGCCAGCAGGGAAAACTATGCCTTGCTCTAAAGCTCTTTGGGAACCGCTTGCGTAGCCCCACAGACCTGGGGGCTGCAGGCTTTCCTGCTGCCTTCAGCCTCAAAACCACCCTTTCCCACTTGGCGCCGCGCCAGGCACAAAAATGGCCATATGTCTGGAGATTGGTCCCACGCCCAAAGAGCCAGCAGGGAAAACTATGCCTTGCTCTAAAGCTCTTTGGTAATCGCTTGCGTAGACCCACAGACCTGGGGGCTGCAGGCTTTCCTGCTGCCTTTAAACTCAAAACCACCCTTTCCCACTGGGCGCCGCGCCAGGCCCAAAAATGGCCATATGTCTGGGGATTGGTCCCACGCCCAGAGAGCTAGCAGGGGAAACTATGCCTTGTTCTAAAGCTCTTTGGGAACCGCTTGCGTAGCCCAATAGACCTGGGGGCTGCAGGCTTTCCTGCTGCCTTTAAACCCAAAACCACCCTTTCCCACTTGGCGCCGCGCCAGGCACAGAAATGGCCATATGTATGGAGATTGGTCCCACGCCCAAAGAGGTAGCAGGGAAAATTATGCCTTGCTCTAAAGCTCTTTGGGAACCGCTTGCATAGCCCCACAGACCTGGGGGCTGCAGGCTTTCTTGCTGCCTTCAGCCTCAAAACCACCCTTTCCCGCTTGGCGCCGCGCCAGGCACAAAAATGGCCATATGACTGGAGATTGGTCCCACGCCCAAAGAGCCAGCAGGGAAAACCATGCCTTGTTCTAAAGCTCTTTGGGAACCGCTTGCGTAGCCCCACAGACCTGGGGGCTGCAGGCTTTCCTGCTGCCTTTAACCTCAAAACCATCCTTTCCCACTTGGAGCCGCGCCAGGCACAAAAATGGCCATATGTCTGGAGATTGGTCCCACGCCCAAAGAGCCAGCAGGGAAAACTATGCCTTGTTCTAAAGCTCTTTGGAAACCGCTTGGGTAGCGCTACAGACCTGAGGCCTGCAGGCTTTCCTGCTGCCTTCAGCCTCAAAACCACCCTTTCCCACTTGGCGCCGCGCCACGCACAAAAATGGCCATATGTCTGGAGATTGGTCCCACGCCCAAAGAGCCAGCAGGGAAAACTATGCCTTGCTCTAAAGCTCTTTGGGAACCGCTTGCGTAGCCCCACAGACCTGGGGGCTGCAGGCTTTCCTGCTGCCTTCAGCCTCAAAACCACCCTTTCCCACTTGGCGCCGCGCCAGGCACAAAAATGGCCATATGTCTGCAGATTGGTCCCACGCCCAAAGAGCCAGCAGGGAAAACTATGCCTTGTTCTAAAGCTCTTTGGGAACCGCTTGCGTAGCCCCACAGACCTGGGGGCTGCAGGCTTTCCTGCTGCCTTTAAACTCAAAACCACCCTTTCTCACTTGGCGCCGCGCCAGGCACAAAAATGGCCATATGTCTGGAGATTGGTCCCACGCCCAAAGAGCCAACAGGGAAAACTATGCCTTGCTCTAAAGCTCTTTGGGAACCGCTTGCGTAGCCCCACAGACCTGGGGGCTGCAGGCTTTCCTGCTGCCTTCACCCTCAAAACCACCCTTTCCCACTTGGCGCCGCGCCAGGCACAAAAATGGCCATATGTCTGGAGATTGGTCCCACGCCCAAAGAGCCAGCAGGGAAAACTATGCCTTGCTCTAAAGCTCTTTGGGAACCGCTTGCGTAGCCCCACAGACCTGGGGGCTGCAGGCTTTCCTGCTGCCTTTAAACTCAAAACCACCCTTTCCCACTGGGCGCCGCGCCAGGCACAAAAATGGCCATATGTCTGGAGATTGGTCCCACGCCCAAAGAGCCAGCAGGGAAAATTATGCCTTGCTCTAAAGCTCTTTGGGAACCGCTTGCATAGCCCCACAGACCTGGGGGCTGCAGGCTTTCTTGCTGCCTTCAGCCTCAAAACCACCCTTTCCCGCTTGGCGCCGCGCCTCGCACAAAAATGGCCATATGTCTGGAGATTGGTCCCACGCCCAAAGAGCCAGCAGGGAAAACTATGCCTTGTTCTAAAGCTCTTTGGGAACCGCTTGCGTAGCCCCAAAGACGTGGGGGCTGCAGGCTTTCCTGCTGCCTTTAACCTCAAAACCACCCTTTCCAACTTGGCGCCGCGCCAGGCACAAAAATGGCCATATGTCTGGAGATTGGTCCCACGCCCAAAGAGCCAGCAGGGAAAACTATGCCTTGCTCTAAAGCTCTTTGGAAACCGCTTGTGTAGCCGCATAGACCTGGGGCCTGCAGGCTTTCCTGCGCCTTAAGCCTCAAAACCACCCTTTCCCACTTAGCGCGGCGCCAGGTAGAAAAATAGCCATATGTCTGGAGATTGGTCCCACGCCCAAAGAGCCAGCAGGGAAAACTATGCCTTGTTCTAAAGCTCTTTGGGAACCGCTTGCGTAGCCCCACAGACCTGGGGGCTGCAGGCTTTCCTGCGCCTTCAGCCTCAAAACCACCCTTTCCCACTTGGCGCCGCGCAAGGCACAAAAATGGCCATATGGCTGGAGATTGGTCCCACGCCCAAAGAGCCAGCAGGGAAAATTATGCCTTGTTCTAAAGCTCTTTGGGAACTGCTTGTGTAGCCGCATAGACCTGGGGCCTGCAGGCTTTCCTGCGCCTTGAGCCTCAAAACCACCCTTTCCCACTTGGCGCCGTGCCAGGCACAAAAATGGCCATATGTCTGGAGATTGGTCCCACGCCCAAAGAGCCAGCAGGGAAAACTATGCCTTGTTCTAAAGCTCTTTGGGAACCGCTTGCGTAGCCCCACAGACCTGGGGGCTGCAGGCTTTCCTGCTGCCTTCAGCCTCAAAACCACCCTTTCCCACTAGGCGCCGCGCCAGGCACAGAAATGACCATATGTCTGGAGATTGGTCCCACGCCCAAAGAGCCAGCAGGGAAAACTATGCCTTGCTCTAAAGCTCTTTGGGAACCGCTTGCGTAGCCCCACAGACCTGGGGGCTGCAGGCTTTCCTGCTGCCTTCAGCCTCAAAACCACCCTTTCCCACTTGGCGCCGCGCCAGGCACAAAAATGGCCATATGTCTGGAGATTGGTCCCACGCCCAAAGAGCCAGCAGGGAAAACTATGCCTTGCTCTAAAGCTCTTTGGGAATCGCTTGCGTAGCCCCACAGACCTGGGGGCTGCAGGCTTTCCTGCTGCCTTTAAACTCAAAACCACCCTTTCCCACTGGGCGCCGCGCCAGGCCCAAAAATGGCCATATGTCTGGGGATTGGTCCCACGCCCAAAGAGCCAGCAGGGAAAACTATGCCTTGCTCTAAAGCTCTTTGGGAACCGCTTGCGTAGCCCCATAGACCTGGGGCCTGCAGGCTTTCTTGCTGCCTTCAGCCTCAAAACCACCCTTTCCCACTTGGCGCCGCGCCAGGCCGAAAAATGGCCATATGTCTGGAGATTGGTCCCACGCCCAAAGAGCCAGAACGGAAAATTACGCCTTGCTCTAAAACTCTTTGGAAACCGCTTGTGTAGCCGCATAGACCTGGGGCCTGCAGGCTTTCCTGCGCCTTAAGCCTCAAAACCACCCTTTCCCACTTGGCGCTGCGCCAGGCACAAAAATGGCCATATGTCTGGAGATTGGTCCCACGCCCAAAGAGCCAGCAGGGAAAACTATGCCTTGCTCTAAAGCTCTTTGGGAACCGCTTGCGTAGCCCCATAGACCTGGGGGCTGCAGGCTTTCCTGCCCCTTAAGCCTCAAAACCACCCTTTCCCACTTGGCGCCGCGCCAGGCCCAAAAATGGCCATATGTCTGGAGATTGGTCCCACGCCCAAAGAGCCGGCAGGGAAAATTATGCCTTGTTCTAAAGCTCTTTGGGAACCGCTTGCGTAGCCCCACAGACCTGGGGCCTGCAGGCTTACCTGCTGCCTTCAGCCTCAAAACCACCCTTTCCCACTAGGCGCCGCGCCAGGCACAGAAATGGCCATATGTCTGGAGATTGGTCCCACGCCCAAAGAGCCAGCAGGGAAAATTATGCCTTGCTCTAAAGCTCTTTGGGAACCGCTTGCGTAGCCCCACAGACGTGGGGGCTGCAGGCTTTCCTGCTGCCTTCAGCCTCAAAACCACCCTTTCCCACTTGGCGCCGCGCCAGGCCGAAAAATGGCCATACGTCTGGAGATTGGTCCCACGCTCAAAGAGCCAGCAGGGAAAACTATGCCTTGCTCTAAAGCTCTTTGGGAACCGCTTGCGTACCCCATAGACCTGGGGGCTGCAGGCTTTCTTGCTGCCTTCAGCCTCAAAACCACCCTTTCCCACTTGGCGCCGCGCCAGGCCGAAAAATGGCCATATGTCTGGAGATTGGTCCCACGCCCAAAGAGCCAGCAGGGAAAACTATGCCTTGTTCTAAAGCTCTTTGGGAACCGCTTGCGTAGCCCCACAGACCTGGGGGCTTCAGGCTTTCCTGCGCCTTCAGCCTCAAAACCACCCTTTCCCACTTGGCGCCGCGCAAGGCACAAAAATGGCCATATGTCTGGAGATTGGTCCCACGCCCAAAGAGCCAGCAGGGAAAATTATGCCTTGTTCTAAAGCTCTTTGGGAACTGCTTGTGTAGCCGCATAGACCTGGGGCCTGCAGGCTTTCCTGCGCCTTCAGCCTCAAAACCACCCTTTCCCACTTGGCGCCGTGCCAGGCACAAAAATGGCCATATGTCTGGGGATTGGTCCCACGCCCAAAGAGCCAGCAGGGAAAACTATGCCTTGTTCTAAAGCTCTTTGGGAACCGCTTGCGTAGCCCCACAGACCTGGGGGCTGCAGGCTTTCCTGCTGCCTTCAGCCTCAAAACCACCCTTTCCCACTAGGCGCCGCGCCAGGCACAGAAATGGCCATATGTCTGGAGATTGGTCCCACGCCCAAAGAGCCAGCAGGGAAAACTATGCCTTGCTCTAAAGCTCTTTGGGAACCGCTTGCGTAGCCCCACAGACCTGGGGGCTGCAGGCTTTCCTGCTGCCTTCAGCCTCAAAACCACCCTTTCCCACTTGGCGCCGCGCCAGGCACAAAAATGGCCATATGTCTGGAGATTGGTCCCACGCCCAAAGAGCCAGCAGGGAAAACTATGCCTTGCTCTAAAGCTCTTTGGTAATCGCTTGCGTAGACCCACAGACCTGGGTGCTGCAGGCTTTCCTGCTGCCTTTAAACTCAAAACCACCCTTTCCCACTGGGCGCCGCGCCAGGCCCAAAAATGGCCATATGTCTGGGGATTGGTCCCACGCCCAGAGAGCTAGCAGGGGAAACTATGCCTTGTTCTAAAGCTCTTTGGGAACCGCTTGCGTAGCCCAATAGACCTGGGGGCTGCAGGCTTTCCTGCTGCCTTTAAACCCAAAACCACCCTTTCCCACTTGGCGCCGCGCCAGGCACAGAAATGGCCATATGTATGGAGATTGGTCCCACGCCCAAAGAGCCAGCAGGGAAAATTATGCCTTGCTCTAAAGCTCTTTGGGAACCGCTTGCATAGCCCCACAGACCTGGGGGCTGCAGGCTTTCTTGCTGCCTTCAGCCTCAAAACCACCCTTTCCCGCTTGGCGCCGCGCCAGGCACAAAAATGGCCATATGACTGGAGATTGGTCCCACGCCCAAAGAGCCAGCAGGGAAAACTATGCCTTGTTCTAAAGCTCTTTGGGAACCGCTTGCGTAGCCCCACAGACCTGGGGGCTGCAGGCTTTCCTGCTGCCTTTAACCTCAAAACCATCCTTTCCCACTTGGAGCCGCGCCAGGCACAAAAATGGCCATATGTCTGGAGATTGGTCCCACGCCCAAAGAGCCAGCAGGGAAAACTATGCCTTGTTCTAAAGCTCTTTGGAAACCGCTTGGGTAGCGCTACAGACCTGAGGCCTGCAGGCTTTCCTGCTGCCTTCAGCCTCAAAACCACCCTTTCCCACTAGGCGCCGCGCCAGGCACAGAAATGGCCATATGTCTGGAGATTGGTCCCACGCCCAAAGAGCCAGCAGGGAAAACTATGCCTTGCTCTAAAGCTCTTTGGGAACCGCTTGCGTAGCCCCACAGACCTGGGGGCTGCAGGCTTTCCTGCTGCCTTCAGCCTCAAAACCACCCTTTCCCACTTGGCGCCGCGCCAGGCACAAAAATGGCCATATGTCTGGAGATTGGTCCCACGCCCAAAGAGCCAGCAGGGAAAACTATGCCTTGTTCTAAAGCTCTTTGGGAACCGCTTGCGTAGCCCCACAGACCTGGGGGCTGCAGGCTTTCCTGCTGCCTTTAAACTCAAAACCACCCTTTCTCACTTGGCGCCGCGCCAGGCACAAAAATGGCCATATGTCTGGAGATTGGTCCCACGCCCAAAGAGCCAACAGGGAAAACTATGCCTTGCTCTAAAGCTCTTTGGGAACCGCTTGCGTAGCCCCACAGACCTGGGGGCTGCAGGCTTTCCTGCTGCCTTCAGCCTCAAAACCACCCTTTCCCACTTGGCGCCGCGCCAGGCACAAAAATGGCCATATGTCTGGAGATTGGTCCCACGCCCAAAGAGCCAGCAGGGAAAACTATGCCTTGCTCTAAAGCTCTTTGGGAACCGCTTGCGTAGCCCCACAGACCTGGGGGCTGCAGGCTTTCCTGCTGCCTTTAAACTCAAAACCACCCTTTCCCACTGGGCGCCGCGCCAGGCCCAAAAATGGCCATATGTCTGGAGATTGGTCCCACGCCCAAAGAGCCAGCAGGGAAAATTATGCCTTGCTCTAAAGCTCTTTGGGAACCGCTTGCATAGCCCCACAGACCTGGGGCCTGCAGGCTTTCTTGCTGCCTTCAGCCTCAAAACCACCCTTTCCCGCTTGGCGCCGCGCCAGGCACAAAAATGGCCATATGTCTGGAGATTGGTCCCACGCCCAAAGAGCCAGCAGGGAAAACTATGCCTTGTTCTAAAGCTCTTTGGGAACCGCTTGCGTAGCCCCAAAGACGTGGGGGCTGCAGGCTTTCCTGCTGCCTTTAACCTCAAAACCACCCTTTCCAACTTGGCGCCGCGCCAGGCACAAAAATGGCCATATGTCTGGAGATTGGTCCCACGCCCAAAGAGCCAGCAGGGAAAACTATGCCTTGCTCTAAAGCTCTTTGGAAACCGCTTGTGTAGCCGCATAGACCTGGGGCCTGCAGGCTTTCCTGCGCCTTAAGCCTCAAAACCACCCTTTCCCACTTAGCGCGGCGCCAGGCAGAAAAATAGCCATATGTCTGGAGATTGGTCCCACGCCCAAAGAGCCAGCAGGGAAAATTATGCCTTGCTCTAAAGCTCTTTGGGAACCGCTTGCGTAGCCCCACAGACGTGGGGGCTGCAGGCTTTCCTGCTGCCTTCAGCCTCAAAACCACCCTTTCCCACTTGGCGCCGCGCCAGGCCGAAAAATGGCCATACGTCTGGAGATTGGTCCCACGCCCAAAGAGCCAGCAGGGAAAACTATGCCTTGTTCTAAAGCTCTTTGGGAACCGCTTGCGTAGCCCCATAGACCTGGGGGCTGCAGGCTTTCTTGCTGCCTTCAGCCTCAAAACCACCCTTTCGCACTTGGCGCCGCGCCAGGCCGAAAAATGGCCATACGTCTGGAGATTGGTCCCACGCCCAAAGAGCCAGCAGGGAAAACTATGCCTTGCTCTAAAGCTCTTTGGGAACCGCTTGCGTAGCCCCATAGACCTGGGGGCTGCAGGCTTTCTTGCTGCCTTCAGCCTCAAAACCACCCTTTCGCACTTGGCGCCGCGCCAGGCACAAAAATGGCCATATGTCTGGAGATTGGTCCCACGCCCAAAGAGCCAGCAGGGAAAACTATGCCTTGTTCTAAAGCTCTTTGGGAACCGCTTGCGTAGCCCCACAGACCTGGGGGCTGCAGGCTTTCCTGCGCCTTCAGCCTCAAAACCACCCTTTCCCACTTGGCGCCGCGCAAGGCACAAAAATGGCCATATGGCTGGAGATTGGTCCCACGCCCAAAGAGCCAGCAGGGAAAACTATGCCTTGCTCTAAAGCTCTTTGGGAACCGCTTGCGTAGCCCCACAGACCTGGGGGCTGCAGGCTTTCCTGCTGCCTTCAGCCTCAAAACCACCCTTTCCCACTTGGCGCCGCGCCAGGCACAAAAATGGCCATATGTCTGGAGATTGGTCCCACGCCCAAAGAGCCAGCAGGGAAAACTATGCCTTGCTCTAAAGCTCTTTGGGAATCGCTTGCGTAGCCCCACAGACCTGGGGGCTGCAGGCTTTCCTGCTGCCTTTAAACTCAAAACCACCCTTTCCCACTGGGCGCCGCGCCAGGCCCAAAAATGGCCATATGTCTGGGGATTGGTCCCACGCCCAAAGAGCCAGCAGGGAAAACTATGCCTTGTTCTAAAGCTCTTTGGGAACCGCTTGCGTAGCCCCATAGACCTGGGGGCTGCAGGCTTTCCTGCTGCCTTTAAACCCAAAACCACCCTTTCCCACTTGGCGCCGCGCCAGGCACAGAAATGGCCATATGTATGGAGATTGGTCCCACGCCCAAAGAGCCAGCAGGGAAAATTATGCCTTGCTCTAAAGCTCTTTGGGAACCGCTTGCATAGCCCCACAGACCTGGGGGCTGCAGGCTTTCTTGCTGCCTTCAGCCTCAAAACCACCCTTTCCCGCTTGGCGCCGCGCCTCGCACAAAAATGGCCATATGTCTGGAGATTGGTCCCACGCCCAAAGAGCCAGCAGGGAAAACTATGCCTTGTTCTAAAGCTCTTTGGGAACCGCTTGCGTAGCCCCACAGACCTGGGGGCTGCAGGCTTTCCTGCTGCCTTTAACCTCAAAACCATCCTTTCCCACTTGGCGCCGCGCCAGGCAGAAAAATGGCATTATGTCTGGGGATTGGTCCCACGCCCAGAGAGCCAGCAGGGAAAACTGTGCCTTGTTCTAAAGCTTTTTGGGAACTGCTTGCGTAGCCCCACAGACCTGGGGCCTGCAGGCTTACCTGCTGCCTTCAGCCTCAAAACCACCCTTTCCCACTTGGCGCCGCGCCAGGCACAGAAATGGCCATATGTCTGGGGATTGGTCCGACGCCCAAAGAGCCAGTAGGGAAAACTATGCCTTGTTCTAAAGCTCTTTGGGAACCGCTTGGGTAGCGCTACAGACCTGAGGCCTGCAGGCTTTCCTGCTGCCTTCAGCCTCAAAACCACCCTTTCCCACTAGGCGCCGCGCCAGGAACAGAAATGGCCATATGTCTGGAGATTGGTCCCACGCCCAAAGAGCCAGCAGGGAAAACTATGCCTTGCTCTAAAGCTCTTTGGGAACCGCTTGCGTAGCCCCACAGACCTGGGGGCTGCAGGCTTTCCTGCTGCCTTCAGCCTCAAAACCACCCTTTCCCACTTGGCGCCGCGCCAGGCACAAAAATGGCCATATGTCTGGAGATTGGTCCCACGCCCAAAGAGCCAGCAGGGAAAACTATGCCTTGTTCTAAAGCTCTTTGGGAACCGCTTGCGTAGCCCCACAGACCTGGGGGCTGCAGGCTTTCCTGCTGCCTTTAAACTCAAAACCACCCTTTCTCACTTGGCGCCGCGCCAGGCACAAAAATGGCCATATGTCTGGAGATTGGTCCCACGCCCAAAGAGCCAGCAGGGAAAACTATGCCTTGCTCTAAAGCTCTTTGGGAACCGCTTGCGTAGCCCCACAGACCTGGGGGCTGCAGGCTTTCCTGCTGCCTTTAAACTCAAAACCACCCTTTCCCACTGGGCGCCGCGCCAGGCCCAAAAATGGCCATATGTCTGGAGATTGGTCCCACGCCCAAAGAGCCAGCAGGGAAAATTATGCCTTGCTCTAAAGCTCTTTGAGAACCGCTTGCATAGCCCCACAGACCTGGGGGCTGCAGGCTTTCTTGCTGCCTTCAGCCTCAAAACCACCCTTTCCCGCTTGGCGCCGCGCCTCGCACAAAAATGGCCATATGTCTGGAGATTGGTCCCACGCCCAAAGAGCCAGCAGGGAAAACTATGCCTTGTTCTAAAGCTCTTTGGGAACCGCTTGCGTAGCCCCACAGACGTGGGGGCTGCAGGCTTTCCTGCTGCCTTTAACCTCAAAACCACCCTTTCCAACTTGGCGCCGCGCCAGGCACAAAAATGGCCATATGTCTGGAGATTGGTCCCACGCCCAAAGAGCCAGCAGGGAAAACTATGCCTTGCTCTAAAGCTCTTTGGAAACCGCTTGTGTAGCCGCATAGACCTGGGACCTGCAGGATTTCCTGCGCCTTAAGCCTCAAAACCACCCTTTCCCACTTGGCGCCGCGCCAGGCACAAAAATGGTCATATGTCTGGAGATTGGTCCCACGCCCAACGAGTCAGCAGGGAAAACTATGCCTTGCTCTAAAGCTCTTTGGGAATCGCTTGCGTAGCCCCACAGACGTGGGGGCTGCAGGCTTTCCTGCTGCCTTCAGCCTCAAAACCACCCTTTCCCACTTGGTGCCGCGCCAGGCACAAAAATGGCCATATGTCTGGAGATTGGTCCCACGCCCAAAGAGCCAGCAGGGAAAATTATGCCTTGCTCTAAGGCTCTTTGGGAACCGCTTGCGAAGCCCCATAGACCTGGGGCCTGCAGGCTTACCTGCTGCCTTCAGCCTCAAAACCACCCTTTCCCACTTGGCGCCGCGCCAGGCCCAAAAATGGCCATATGTCTGGAGATTGGTCCCACGCCCAACGAGCCAGCAGGGAAAACTATGCCTTGCTCTAAAGCTCTTTGGGAACCGCTTGCATAGCCCCACAGACCTGGGGGCTGCAGGCTTTCTTGCTGCCTTCAGCCTCAAAACCACCCTTTCCCGCTTGGCGCCGCGCCTCGCACAAAAATGGCCATATGTCTGGAGATTGGTCCCACGCCCAAAGAGCCAGCAGGGAAAACTATGCCTTGTTCTAAAGCTCTTTGGGAACCGCTTGCATAGCCCTAAAGACGTGGGGGCTGCAGGCTTTCCTACCGCCTTTAACCTCAAAACCACCCTTTCCCACTTGGCGCCGCGCTAGGCACAAAAATGGCCATATGTCTGGAGATTGGTCCCACGCCCAACGAGCCAGCAGGGAAAACTATGCCTTGCTCTAAAGCTCTTTGGGAACCGCTTGCGTAGCCCCATAGACCTGGGACCTGCAGGATTTCCTGCGCCTTAAGCCTCAAAACCACCCTTTCCCACTTGGCGCCGCGCCAGGCACAAAAATGGTCATATGTCTGGAGATTGGTCCCACGCCCAACGAGTCAGCAGGGAAAACTATGCCTTGCTCTAAAGCTCTTTGGGAACCGCTTGCGTAGCCCCACAGACCTGGGCGCTGCAGGCTTTCCTGCTGCCTTCAGCCTCAAAACCACCCTTTCCCACTTGGTGCCGCGCCAGGCACAAAAATGGCCATATGGCTGGAGATTGGTCCCACGCCCAAAGAGCCAGCAGGGAAAATTATGCCTTGCTCTAAGGCTCTTTGGGAACCGCTTGCGAAGCCCCATAGACCTGGGGCCTGCAGGCTTACCTGCTGCCTTCAGCCTCAAAACCACCCTTTCTCACTTGGCGCCGCGCCAGGCCCAAAAATGGCCATATGTCTGGAGATTGGTCCCACGCCCAACGAGCCAGCAGGGAAAACTATGCCTTGCTCTAAAGCTCTTTGGGAACCGCTTGCATAGCCCCACAGACCTGGGGGCTGCAGGCTTTCTTGCTGCCTTCAGCCTCAAAACCACCCTTTCCCGCTTGGCGCCGCGCCTCGCACAAAAATGGCCATATGTCTGGAGATTGGTCCCACGCCCAAAGAGCCAGCAGGGAAAACTATGCCTTGTTCTAAAGCTCTTTGGGAACCGCTTGCGTAGCCCCACAGACGTGGGGGCTGCAGGCTTTCCTACCGCCTTTAACCTCAAAACCACCCTTTCCCACTTGGCGCCGCGCTAGGCACAAAAATGGCCATATGTCTGGAGATTGGTCCCACGCCCAACGAGCCAGCAGGGAAAATTATGCCTTGCTCTAAAGCTCTTTGGGAACCGCTTGCGTAGCCCCACAGACCTGGGGGCTGCAGGCTTTCTTGCTGCCTTCAGCCTCAAAACCACCCTTTCCCGCATGGCGCCGCGCCTCGCACAAAAATGGCCATATGTCTGGAGATTGGTCCCACGCCCAAAGAGCCAGCAGGGAAAACTATGCCTTGTTCTAAAGCTCTTTGGGAACCGCTTGCGTAGCCCCAAAGACGTGGGGGCTGCAGGCTTTCCTGCTGCCTTTAACCTCAAAACCACCCTTTCCCACTTCGCGCCGCGCCAGGCACAAAAATGGCCATATGTCTGGAGATTGGTCCCACGCCCAAAGAGCCAGCAGGGAAAACTATGCCTTGTTCTAAAGCTCTTTGGAAACCGCTTGCGTAGCCGCATAGACCTGGGGCCTGCAGGCTTTCCTGCGCCTTAAGCCTCAAAACCACCCTTTCCCACTTAGCGCGGCGAAGGCACAAAAATGGCCATATGTCTGGAGATTGGTCCCACGCCCAAAGAGCCAGCAGGGAAAAGTATGGCTTGCTCTAAAGCTCTTTGGGAACCGCTTGCGTAGCCTCACAGACCTGGGGCCTGCAGGCTTTCCTGCTGCCTTCAGCCTCAAAACCACCCTTTCCCACTTGGCGCCGCGCCAGGCACAGAAATGGCCATATGTCTGGGGATTGGTCCCACGCCCAAAGAGCCAGCAGGGAAAACTATGCCTTGCTCTAAAGCTCTTTGGAAACCGCTTGCGTAGCCCCATAGACCTGGGTCCTGCAGGCTTACCTGCTGCCTTCAGCCTCAAAACCACCCTTTCCCACTTGGCGCCGCGCCAGGCCCAAAAATGGCCATATGTCTGGAGATTGGTCCCACGCCCAACGAGCCAGCAGGGAAAACTATGCCTTGCTCTAAAGCTCTTTGGGAACCACTTGCATAGCCCCACAGACCTGGGGGCTGCAGGCTTTCTTGCTGCCTTCAGCCTGAAAACCACCCTTTCCCGCTTGGCGCCGCGCCTCGCACAAAAATGGCCATATGTCTGGAGATTGGTCCCACGCCCAAAGAGCCAGCAGGGAAAACTATGCCTTGTTCTAAAGCTCTTTGGGAACCGCTTGCGTAGCCCCACAGACGTGGCGGCTGCAGGCTTTCCTGCTGCCTTTAACCTCAAAACCACCCTTTCCCACTTGGCGCCGCGCCAGGCACAAAAATGGCCATATGTCTGGAGATTGGTCCCACGCCCAAAGAGCCAGCAGGGAAAACTATGCCTTGTTCTAAAGCTCTTTGGAAACCGCTTGCGTAGCCGCATAGACCTGGGGCCTGCAGGCTTTCCTGCGCCTTAAGCCTCAAAACCACCCTTTCCCACTTAGCGCGGCGCCAGGCACAAAAATGGCCATATGTCTGGAGATTGGTCCCACGCCCAAAGAGCCAGCAGGGAAAACTATGCCTTGCTCTAAAGCTCTTTGGGAACCGCTTGCGTAGCCTCACAGACGTGGCGGCTGCAGGCTTTCCTGCTGCCTTCAGCCTCAAAACCACCCTTTCCCACTTGGCGCCGCGCCGGCACAGAAATGGCCATATGTCTGGGGATTGGTCCCACGCCCAAAGAGCCAGCAGGGAAAACTATGCCTTGCTCTAAAGCTCTTTGGAAACCGCTTGCGTAGCCCCATAGACCTGGGACCTGCAGGCTTTCCTGCGCCTTAAGTTTCAAAACCACCCTTTCCCACTTGGCGCCGCGCCAGGCCCAAAAATGGCCATATGTCTGGAGATTGGTCCCACGCCCAAAGAGCCAGCAGGGAAAACTATGCCTTGTTCTAAAGCTCTTTGGGAACCGCTTGCGTAGCCCCACAGACCTGGGGGCTGCAGGCTTTCCTGCTGCCTTCAGCCTCAAAACCACCCTTTCCCACTTGGCGCCGCGCCAGGCACAAAAATGGCCATATGTCTGGAGATTGGTCCCACGCCCAAAGAGCCAGCAGGGAAAACTATGCCTTGCTCTAAAGCTCTTTGGGAACCGCTTGCATAGCCCCACAGACCTGGGGGCTGCAGGCTTTCCTGCTGCCTTTAAACTCAAAACCACCCTTTCCCACTGGGCGCCGCGCCAGGCCCAAAAATGGCCATATGTCTGGGGATTGGCCCCACGCCCAAAGAGCCAGCAGGGGAAACTATGCCTTGTTCTAAAGCTCTTTGGGAACCACTTGCGTAGCCCCATAGACCTGGGGTCTGCAGGCTTTCCTGCTGCCTTTAAACCCAAAACCACCCTTTCCCACTTGGCGCCGCGCCAGGCACAGAAATGGCCATATGTCTGGAGATTGGTCCCACGCCCAAAGAGCCAGCAGGGAAAATTATGCCTTGCTCTAAAGCTCTTTGGGAACCGCTTGCATAGCCCCACAGACCTGGGGGCTGCAGGCTTTCTTGCTGCCTTCAGCCTCAAAACCACCCTTTCCCGCTTGGCGCCGCGCCTCGCACAAAAATGGCCATATGTCTGGAGATTGGTCCCACGCCCAAAGAGCCAGCAGGGAAAACTATGCCTTGTTCTAAAGCTCTTTGGGAACAGCTTGCGTAGCCCCACAGACCTGGGGGCTGCAGGCTTTCCTGCTGCCTTTAACCTCAAAACCATCCTTTCCCACTTGGAGCCGCGCCAGGCACAAAAATGGCCATATGTCTGGAGATTGGTCCCACGCCCAAAGAGCCAGCAGGGAAAACTATGCCTTGTTCTAAAGCTCTTTGGAAACCGCTTGCGTAGCCGCATAGACCTGGGGCCTGAAGGCTTTCCTGCGCCTTAAGCCTCAAAACCACCCTTTCCCACTTGGCGCCGCGCCAGGCAGAAAAATGGCATTATGTCTGGGGATTGGTCCCACGCCCAGAGAGCCAGCAGGGAAAACTGTGCCTTGTTCTAAAGCTTTTTGGGAACTGCTTGCGTAGCCCCACAGACCTGGGGCCTGCAGGCTTACCTGCTGCCTTCAGCCTCAAAACCACCCTTTCCCACTTGGCGCCGCGCCAGGCACAGAAATGGCCATATGTCTGGGGATTGGTCCCACGCCCAAAGAGCCAGCAGGGAAAACTATGCCTTGTTCTAAAGCTCTTTGGGAACCGCTTGGGTAGCGCTACAGACCTGAGGCCTGCAGGCTTTCCTGCTGCCTTCAGCCTCAAAACCACCCTTTCCCACTTGGCGCCGCGCCAGGCACAGAAATGGCCATATGTCTGGAGATTGGTCCCACGCCCAAAGAGCCAGCAGGGAAAACTATGCCTTGCTCTAAAGCTCTTTGGGAACCGCTTGCGTAGCCCCACAGACCTGGGGGCTGCAGGCTTTCCTGCTGCCTTCAGCCTCAAAACCACCCTTTCCCACTTGGCGCCGCGCCAGGCACAAAAATGGCCATATGTCTGGAGATTGGTCCCACGCCCAAAGAGCCAGCAGGGAAAACTATGCCTTGTTCTAAAGCTCTTTGGGAACCGCTTGCGTAGCCCCACAGACCTGGGGGCTGCAGGCTTTCCTGCTGCCTTTAAACTCAAAACCACCCTTTCTCACTTGGCGCCGCGCCAGGCACAAAAATGGCCATATGTCTGGAGATTGGCCCCACGCCCAAAGAGCCAGCAGGGAAAACTATGCCTTGCTCTAAAGCTCTTTGGGAACCGCTTGCGTAGCCCTACAGACCTTGGGGCTGCAGGCTTTCCTGCTGCCTTCAGCCTCAAAACCACCCTTTCCCACTTGGCGCCGCGCCAGGCACAAAAATGGCCATATGTCTGGAGATTGGTCCCACGCCCAAAGAGCCAGCAGGGAAAACTATGCCTTGCTCTAAAGCTCTGTGGGAACCGCTTGCGTAGCCCCACAGACCTGGGGGCTGCAGGCTTTCCTGCTGCCTTTAAACTCAAAACCACCCTTTCCCACTGGGCGCCGCGCCAGGCCCAAAAATGGCCATATGTCTGGAGATTGGTCCCACGCCCAAAGAGCCAGCAGGGAAAATTATGCCTTGCTCTAAAGCTCTTTGGGAACCGCTTGCGTAGCCCCACAGACCTGGGGGCTGCAGGCTTTCTTGCTGCCTTCAGCCTCAAAACCACCCTTTCCCGCTTGGCGCCGCGTCTCCCACAAAAATGGCCATATGTCTGGAGATTGGTCCCACGCCCAAAGAGCCAGCAGGGAAAACTATGCCTTGCTCTAAAGCTCTTTGGGAACGGCCTGCCTGGCGCGGCGCCAAGTAGGAAAGGGTGGTTTTGAGGCTGAAGGCAGCAGGTAAGCCTGCAGGCCACAGGTCTATGGGGCTTCGCAAGCGGTTCCCAAAGAGCCTTAGAGCAAGGCATAATTTTGCCTGCTGGCTCTTTGGGCGTGGGACCAATCTCCAGACATATGGCCATTTCTGTGCCTGGCGCGGCGCCAAGTGAGAAAGGGTGGTTTTGAGGTTAAAGGCAGCAGGAAAGCCTGCAGCCCCCACGTCTGTGGGGCTACGCAAGCGGTTCCCAAAGAGCTTTAGAACAAGGCATAGTTTTCCCTGCTGGCTCTTTGGGCGTGGGACCAATCTCCAGACATATGGCCATTTCTGTGCCTGGCGCGGCGCCAAGTGGGAAAGGGTGGTTTTGAGGCTGAAGGCAGCAGGAAAGCCTGCAGCCCCCAGGTCTGTGGGGCTACGCAAGCGGTTCCCAAAGAGCTTTAGAGCAAGGCATAATTTTCCCTGCTGGCTCTTTGGGCGTGGGGCCAATCTCCAGACATATGGCCATTTTTGTGCCTTGCGCGGCGCCAAGTGGGAAAGGGTGGTTTTGAGGCTGAAGGCAGCAGGAAAGCCTGCAGCCCCCACGTCTGTGGGGCTACGCAAGCGGTTCCCAAAGAGCTTTAGAACAAGGCATAGTTTTCCCTGCTGGCTCTTTGGGCGTGGGAC